>NW_017670724.1:327577-336256 GCF_001879085.1 Nicotiana attenuata | reverse complement strand
GGGGGGGGGGAGGTATAACTGGAATCCTTCTCCAAAGTACTTAGAATATATTAGATTACAATTTGCCGAGGGTAGCCACCAGTTTAGACATTTTGAAGGCCTTATGTGTTGGTTATGGGTCTCGTACGTCTCCGAGCCGTTCTAGGACGGCCGTAGCCTTTTTAGTTTGGGTGTTGCCCAATGGTCTTGTAACCCCAAGTCATCTGGGCTTATCCAAGACAACCCCCAAATGGGGGTGGCCATAGCCTGTAATGTTTAGGCACAGCCTAATAGGCTTTGTGCCCCGAGGCTTCGATATCCCAGGTCGTTCGAGTCTGGGTTAGACGATAGTCCCTGATTGAGGTGGCCCTTGGGCTCGATGTCTTTAGGGGACCAAATGTAAGAAAGAAAAATAATATAAGAGACAAAATATTTATCTGCAAGGTAGAAATTTCATTTCATTTATGTGCCTAATATACAAGGTTATACATATGTAAAAGATTTTTGTTAGGGCTCGGGTGGTCTATATGGGCACGGTTTATTTGACCGTTTGGCCCTTATAGTAAATCCTATTGATCGAGCCTAGACTGTTCGAGCATAGAGTTTCTTTCCTTGCTAAAATCATTATCCGAGGGTGATGCCCCCAATATTCGAGGCCGATCATAGAGAAGCCTCGGATACTGTTGATGTGCTCCTTGGCACCGGTTCATGGATGGTCTCAATTTTAAGTTAGCACAATCCACTGTTGCCTCGTTAAAAATCTTGCCGTAAAACCCATTTGGGAAAAAACAGGTTCAAGGGAAAAAGAGTGCAACACATTCTTTCAGGCCTAAAAGTTGCATGGTTTCTTGAATATTACCTGCAAATGTTAGTTCAATATATAAATAAAAGAAATAAATGGGGCCGTACCTTAGTAATAGTATCGTTTCAAGTGACTTACATTCCAGTTGTTCGGTAGTCGCTCACTATTTATTGGTCTGAGTTTGTACGATCCCTTTTTGGTGATCTCGATAATTTGATACGGACCTTCCCAGTTTGTCCCTAGCTTCCCTTCGTTCGGGTTCCAGGTGCTTAGTGACCTTCTTTAACAACAAGTCCCCCACATTGAACTGTCCAAGGTTGGCTCTTCGATTGTAGTACCTTTCGATCTGTTATTTTTGGGCGGCAAACTGGACGAGGGAGGCCTCGTGCCTTTGATCTAACAGTTCTGGGCTTGTATTCATGGCCTCCTTATTTGACTCTTCGCTTGTATATCGAAACTTGAGACTCAGTTCTCCTACTTCGACCGGTATTAGAGCTTCGGTGCCATACACCAACAAGAATGGGGTGGCCCTGGTACTGGACTTCGAGGTTGTACGGTATGCCCATAGGACTTCAGGCAATATTTCTTTCCATTTTCCTTTGGCGTCGGTTAATCACTTTCTGAAGTTTTGGAGTATAGTTTTATTCGTGGACTCCGCTTGCTTGTTCCCACTAGGGTGCTAGGGTGTTGATAGGATCCTTTTGATCTTATGGTCTTCGAAAAACTTGTTTACTTTGCTGCCGATCAACTACTTCCCATTGTCGTACAGAATCTTGGCCGGCATTCCGAACCGGCATATTATGTGGTCCCAGATGAAATTATTAACTTCCTTCTCCCTGACTTTCTCAAACGCCTGGGCTTCCACCCATTTAAAAATATAGTCAGTCATAAACAATATAAATTGAGCCTTACCTGGTGCCCATAGAAGGGGGCCAACGATGTCCATCCCCCATTTCATGAACGGCCAGAGTGAAAAGATCGAATGAAAAAGCTCCCCGGGCTGATGGGTCATCGGAGCATGCCTTTGACAACCGTCGCATGTTCGTCCGAACTCCTTCGCGTCCTTTTCCATGTCAATCCAGTATTAGCCGGCTCTGATTATTTTTCGAACCAATGATTCGGCGCCTGAATGATTACCGCATGTGCCTTCGTGGACTTCCCTCAGAACATACTCAGTATCTCCTTGTCCTAGACATATTCCGAGTGCACCATCACACGCTCTTCGAAATAGGGTCCCATTTTCGGACAAGCTGAACTGGGCCGCCGTCACACGCAGAGCCCTCAATTCTTTAGGATCCGAGGGCAGTTTTTCGGTGTTCAGATACTCTATATATTTGTTTCTTCACTCCCAAGTTAGGCTTGTTGAGTTTATCTAAGCGTGACCTTCTTCACTACCGATCTCAAGAGTTGTACGACCGTCCACGAGTTGAATTCATCGTCATTAACCGATGATCCCAAATTAGCAAGAGCATCGGCCTAGCTGTTCTATTCTTGAGGTACATGCTGCAGAGTCCACTCCTGGAAAGGATTTAGGGTTACATGTAGTTTATCGAGGTATTTTTGCATTCATTCTTCCCTGACTTCGAACGTCCCATTGACTTGGTTCACCACAAGGAGGGAGTCACATTTAGCTTCGATCATATCTGTCCCTAGGCATTTAACCAATTCGATACCTGCAATTATGGCCTCATACTCGGCCCCGTTGTTAGTCAATTTTACAGTCCTAAAAGATTGTCTAACTACATTTCCTGTCAGTGGATTCAACACGATGCCAAGTTTGGACCCCTCTGTGTTCGAGGCACCATACGTAAAGAGGTCCAGATTCCCAAGGAAGTCCCCGAGTTCAACAACTATTCTCTTTCGATCTCGGGTATTAGGGCCGGTGTAAAGTCGGCCACGAAGTCTGCCAAAATTTTAGAATTGATGGCGGTCTAAGGTCGATATTTGGTATCGTACCCGGTGATTTCCACGGCCCATTTGGCTAGCCGTCCTGAGAGTTTGGGTTTACGCATTATGTTCCTCAATGCGTAAGTAGTTACAAAACATATGGGGTGACATTGAACGCATGATTTTAGCTTCCTATAGGCGTTTAGCAAAGCGAGTTGCAATTTTCTAAGTGAAGATACCCAATTTCGGCAACGCCCTAGAGTTCTGCTAACATAATAGATAGGAAATTGCGTTCCTTGATGTTACACCCCGTAGTTTCATACGTAGGGTACGTCGTAAGTCAACTGATGTAAGCTCTGAAATGAGATCATATTTGAAAGTACTTAAGGTAAGTTAATCATGTTAACTTGGAGGTTACAAATATTTAAGATCATGGACTGCAAGTACCAAGAGAAGCTAAACCAATTGAACAGAATAAGTTCTGTTGAAAGTCGACTAGTTGAGAATGTTATAACATGTACTTTTCGGGTGATACAAGGGTGCTCAAAATGATAAGGAGGTTATGTTATGAGTTATTTTTGTCTTATTATAGTCGTGTGTTTTGTTTTGAAGTCAAGCGAGTTGTGGAACAAAAGTTGGCAAAAATTATCACAAGTTATATTCATAAATATGCTTAAAATTATGTCAAATGTAACTGAGCATTTCTCCCAATGTACTTGGAATTACAGGAAGATACACATATCAAATTGACAATCTACGCGTCTAGTTTTGAATGCATTAAACAGTTCATCGACACAACATTGGAGTTGAGAGATATGTGCAGTTTTGCAAGACTGCGCAGACTGCATCGGCAACAAGTAGATGTGTCACTGAAGCTTTTTGAGCAATACATTTCGTGTGTTATATGAGGTCTTCGGACATATTATATACCAAATTGAAGGTCTTGGATTGTAGTTTATAATGCTCTTAAATGTTCTTTCATACGTCATCCGAATAAAAATATATAAGCGTCGGAAGAGGGCCAATGCTACGGTGCCAAGCTAGCACCTGTTTGACTATTCAAAAGTTGATATATATAGGGTTTTAAATCGTCTTTCTCTTAATTTTTCATAGAAACGACCAGAGAGCCCCAAAAAACTTACCCTTAAGCTCTGTACAAGGGTTCCAAAGAGGATTAACATCCCCTGGTATAAAATCAAGAAGCGATAACATTAGAACGATCCCTACGATGTAAATATCGCTATATCGCCTCTCTTTTTCTTTGTAGTTTAAAAAACACCTACTTTCTATATTTGTTCTTTTAAATTTCAAGTAAGGTTGATAAATTCGTTTACTAATAGTTAGAACTCACTGTACGGTGATCGGAAGCCGTGAGTTCAATTTATTTCACTTTTAGTGGACTATTTTGTAGTCCACTCGTGTTGGCCTCTTGTGCTGATATTTTATGGAGTTTTGGATGAGAAAATGCATGGATAAAAACAAAATAGTGACGGAATGGTGGTCTGGTTGTTCGTCATTACATTTTTAGGTTGTTTGGCACTACTTTGGTTGTCGTTTTATGGATGAAGTGATTAGGGTATGTGGGCTGTTTTCTGGTATATTATGGTGGAGATAAGGTTGGAAAATGATGCATACATGTTGTTATTTTTGTGTTCTTGTTATTGTTGGTATATGGTATTGGAGAAGGGTCTTGTTACAGGGGAGATGCTGCCCAAATTTACATAAACGAGCTACTAGTTTAAGTTGCGGACTTAGCCTTTACTCGGTAGTGATTTTTAATCTCCTTATGCTGTGGTAGATTGAGTTGAGTTGTTAGAAGTATTGCTTGGAAGGTATTAAGGAATCAACGGAGTTAAGGTATGTTAAGGCTAAGCCTTTCCTTCATTTGTGCATGATCCCGTAACTACATGCGTTTGATAACGAGGCATAACGAGAAGTTCTTATTCCTGAATTTATGTACATTATCCTACTCTCATAAGCTACAGTATTCTCCTTTATCGGGACTTCGTATTCAGTTTAGTTTTGTCTTTTTTTAGCCAAGAGAGGAGAGAGTCTATATATACAGTACTACAGTATTTTCACAACCATGGAGCTATAATCGATGGGCAGGCCCCTAATTGGAAACCTCTGAACAGATAGTAAGTTAAATATCGAGCCTACTGTGGCTGAGCGCCTATGAGCAATCCCAAAATGGCCTAGATATAGAGCCTAGTATGGTTGAGCGCCTATGAGCGAGCCTACTACGACAGAGCAGTTACACATATCAAGCCTTATAGGGCCGAAAATTTATTTTACTTACTATATTGAGAGAAATGCGTCAGTATCAGCAGGTAAGCATATTTTCAAATTATATTTGACTCCCAGGTACTTTCAGTTATTATATTATCAGTTCAGTTTTAGCTTTCAGTTATTTTGTTACCTTACATACTCGGTATATTTTTTCATACTAACGTCCCTTTTGCTGGGGACATTGTATTTCATGCTTGCAGGTCCTAATATACAGTTGGATATACCTTCCCAGTAGACAAAGTCAAACATCAGCTTGGTTGGTAAGCTCCACTTCCTTGGAGTTACCAGGTTTATACCTTGGAGTCCATGTTATATATACAGGTTTGATGGGTAGGTCGAGGCCCAGTCCAGATCATGATATAGTTCAGTTATTCCTAGAGGCTTGTAGACGAGCCCTGTACATTTTTTATATCAGTATTGTGGCTTTACCATCCCTATATAGATGTTTAGTTTAGTTTTGCTGGTTGTAGACGTTTTTTTCCGATGATTCAGAATATGGCCTCATCGACCTAAGATGAGGGTTACTCCTCAAGAATTCACTGTTATAGAGTGGTATGCTCGGGCCGAGTTTGGCACCGGATGTCGGCCACGCCTCTTAAGGTTTGGGGCATGACAAACTTGGTATCAGAGCTGTTATATCCTAGAGTCTACAAGCCGTGTCTAGTAGAGTCTTCTTTATGGGTGTCATTTGCACCACACTTATAAGCAAGAGGCTACAGGGCATTTAAGGTTGTCACTTTTTCTTCTTACTCTAGATCGTGTGGTAGAGCTCAGTTGTAAGATTCAAACTCCTAACTTTAATTTTATTCGTAATACAATGATACCTACATCTAGAAAAATAGTTGGTATGAGATTGAATGTGGATGTAGAAGAGTTGAGTCAAAAGAACTCAATTTTGCATCATGCTTACAATGAGTAAATGTGAGGTCTTCAGCAGATCATGTGTGTACTAAGACGTGTAAGCTTCTTGGTAAGGATACCTAAGGCATGAATATTTATCCAACCATCTATACTATATTAAAAGCACGAAGACCCTTAGTAAAATGTTGTTCGCCTTTTTATCCTTCGCATTGTATTTTAAGTTGGATATAATTGTAATTAAAATCACTAATAAATTTTTATTTTTGGAGAAAAAACAAAGACTGCCGTATATTTAGGTTTAGGAGCCTTCAGCTTTAAATTGTCGACTATTTAGGTGATGTGTGTTTAGGTTTAGGAGTCTTTAGCTTTTTCTTCTTTATATAATTAGGATTAGGCTTCTTTACTGTGTGCCTTTTCTTTATGTTTAGGATTCTTTAGGTTTTTCTTTGTTTAAGATTCATTACGTGTGTTTTTTCTTTGTGTAGGTATTCATAAGTTTCGGATTAATGATGCAAATCGCATAAGCTTTAAACAGGTTAGTAATATTTTATTAAAGAATAATGATTGAATGAGATCTTTTTCGTAATTACAGACGCTTGATAGGTAATTCTTGTTTAAATAAAGTTTAATGGATTTTCAACATTATATTATTCGTTTATGTTAATGTTTAATCCATCTTAATTAATCAACAGGATTTTGAGAATTTATTGCAAAGTGAAAGCTGCAATAATGACTTGCCAAAAGAGCAAATAAAGATAGGACGAAGCAAACAGTTGATATTGTCCTATAAAAGAGTTCAAATTATTGGTATTACCCTGAACTTCAAGCTTTTGGTAGGATTTTAAACTGCTTTTAGGCATTGGTGGCTATATATAATTTTGGAATTAGATTTTATTTACCATCATTGGACGTAGCGAGACAATTTATGTATATTCACTAGACAAGAGGCAATAGAAACATTAATAGCAGACTAAAGAAGAAAATATAAACTTGATAATGTTGAGATTGGAGGCTATTGAATCACAATTTCTATAAGTTTATTACATATTTTAATTTTTCTTTGGCGAATTTTCAACCAGTTGCTGTAAGCAAAATTTAAGTGGTGAAAATTCAGTTCTTAGACAGTTAGACTATGTTACTGCAACTTAATAGATGTTTATTATGATTTCATTCATTACTTCCTAGCAACACAACAGTGAACTTAGTATTTTTGTTATAACTTGATATATGTTACAAGCGTGGCTAACATGCTCCTTATTGAGCGATCGTACTTTATTTTATTTTATTTTTCAAACTTTTTCTTTTTTATGTATGTGATTCCTTTTTTTTATATGTTTAATTTAATATTAAGAGATAGACCTTATAATGTTTGTGCTATTCAGAGTTGATGTAATTAAATTATTTAATCATCAATTACATGCTGATTCTGAACACATCTTTATATAGAAGTAAAAAAATTCTGTTATTCTAATATACTCATATTTAGAATGAGTATAATTCTGAATTCATATTGAGAACTCAAACAATTTACATTTTTTCTTATTTGAAAATTTGAATAAATTCACAAAAACTCGAAAACAGGTATGCTAGCTAAAAAATTAAGTGTAAAGTTTCTAAGATTCAAAATATTAGTTGACTTACAACTAATGGCAGCCTGTAGGTGGCTACAAACTCTTGCTTGAGTAGCAATAAAACTATACATGTTAATTTTATTGGCCTTAACTTTTATGCTTCTTGAACATTCTTTAGATGATTAGGTGATGACTTTATTTGCATACAATCATATTTTTCTGCATCTAACTTCACTGGATTAGCTTGCTTCTTTGTTTGTTTGTATATGTAGTTAAAGTTCTCGGTTATTTCACTATCACTCTCATATGTAATCCTCTCTGTTATTATTAGGGATTGTTATATTAAAACCTATAGATCGTCAAATTCATAATTATAGTTTACCATTCTTTTATTTTTTACTTTATTCTTTATGGTGTATTTTCATGCATTAATCAACAATAACTTTTGCTTTCAATTTCAATTGCGGAGTTCATCTGTGGGAATCCTTCGCAGGGCTTTTTGCTTCTGCTCTCCTTGCTTTTTGCCAAATCAATGGGTCATGTATGCTTCATGAATCTTTTAAATTTCTAAATAAATATCTTTTTTCTTATATTATGGTATTTCATCTATATATCTATTCTATCTTCAACATAAAAGATTACCACTTTATACAATTCGAGAATTGTAGCCACCATCTTTGCTCTTACTACTATAGTACTATTATTTATTTATTTATTTATTTTGTTAACTTAGTTTTGTGCTACTCTTATCGATGTAGTCATAGATTAATTACGTGTTTGGTATGAAGGAAAACATTTTCCGAAAAATATTTTTCAATTTTTTCATGTTTGATTGGCTTAAATGTTTTGGAAAACATTTTCCTTATGAACTCATTTTCCCCTAAATGGAGGAAAATGTTTTCTTTATCAAGAGAAGGGAAAACATTTTCCAAAACTTCTTCTCAAATCTCAACCTTCCCCACCCTCACCAACCCATCCTACCCCCTCTCCAAAAAAAAGTTTTTTTTTTTCCAATTTCAATTTTTCCGTTATCACCCACCCTACTATCCCTCCACCCTACTGCACCCCCCAAACCCCCACCCACCCCCCACCCCCCCCAAACCCCCCTCCCACACCGCAAAAAAAATTATTTCTTTTACCATAATTCTTTTTTGCAATTTCAAATTTCTGTTTTTTCGTTTTTCTGCACCACCCACCTCATCCCCACCCCTTCACCTCCCCCCCCCCCCACCCCACCCCCACCCGCACAAAAAAATAATTTACTTTTTTTTTTGTAATTTAAATTTCTGT
>NW_017670724.1:291888-327557 GCF_001879085.1 Nicotiana attenuata | reverse complement strand
TTTCCGTTTAACCTCGTACCCCTACCCCCCCCCCCCCCACCGTAAAAAAATATTTTTTAAATATATTTTTCAGTTTTAATTTTTTTTTATTTATCGGTTCAAAGGTTCAAAATTTTTCAAGTTCCAAAATTGTGAGTTCGGAGGTTTATGTGTTTAGAAGTTTACGGGTTCGAAATTCTGCGGTTTTGAAAGTTTAGCGGTTCGAAAGTTTACGAAATTTGTGGGTTCGGAAGGTTGTTGGTTTGAAAGTTTATGGCTTCATGTTTATTATACCTAAATTATTGATGAATACTCTTGAGAAGCCATTCTCCTTAATTTGCGTACCAAACACTAGAAAATGAATAATATTACTACTTGTTTTCCAAGAAAATAATTTCTTGGAAAACATTTTCCACGGAAAACCTTTTTCGTTACCCCAAACACACCCTAAGAGATAAATCTTTTCCTTTTTAAGGCTTGCTTGGTTGAAACATTGTTTGGCGAAAACTACTTGTCGTCGTGGATTTCCTTGTTATAGTTAGTAATTGAGCATTATTTTTAATGCAGAATGATGATGCTAAAATTTCCTTCTACTTTTCTAACAGGCTCATGGGTTGGTTGAGTAGCTTTAGTAGACTTTGTATGACGTTGAGAATCGAAAACACTAGAAAAGAACAAATATTTCTTCCATCAATTAAGCATTCGTACAGGAATCACGTTAAGAAATATTCGACTAAAACAATAGGCATAAATATTTTTACTTATGTTCTCATATGTGGGGCAACTATCAAAATATTTCAAAAGATATATATTATACACTTTAAATCTATCAGAGAGAAATTTTCAGTATAATTATACATTTTGATGACAATTAATAAATCATATGCAAATAAATAAGCACATGGCCCAATGATCCTAATATTGTACTATACTTGCCGCAACATATTTTCTCACATGACAACTATATTGTGCACTTTCAAGGGTTATATCAATTTGAACAAGGATTTTGATTATGAGAGAGCAACCGAAGTGACCAAAAAAAAAAAAAAAAAAAAAAAAAAAAAAAAAAAAAAAAAAAAACATACACCAAGAAATATTATCTGTAAAGACATAGTAAGTGTGATACAAAAACATAATATATCATTATTCATAAAAAACAATTATTATTACAAATACTATAAATTCAACTATTGCATAATGTAATAACATTTACTTTTCCATTTAAATGAATGTTGTATCTACATTGACGTCAATTGATATTACACATAATTCATTATTATTCTATATTCTATACAAGTCTAATTGATAGACACAGACTATACGTACGAAATATCGTCCATCTTTTTTACCCGTTAAAATATATTTTACATTAGATAAAATCGTAATTTAATTATCCTTCTCCTATATTGGATTTCAAAATCAACTAAAATTTGATTACCAACTCTTTCCTTATATGATAAAAACTCTTAACACTTACAACTTTTTCTAGACCTTTTTACTGAAATAAGAAAATATACTCCAACATTTAGAACAAAACGAATATTACTCCAAAGTTCATGAAAGTCGTAGTACACAAATGTTACAAACAAACAAGTCATATAAAATTAGGACGACATCTTTTATCTTTCAATTAAATACTATTTTAGTAATACTTTTTTACAATTAAGCTTAAGTATTGGAATGAATCGAAGTAATAATGACTGTAAGATTAATCACATGATTATCATTTAGTATCATTTTCGAGTACTTGCAATTTTTGGTTAATTTTTTATTTTAACGCAAACACCACTTTTAAATACTTATTTATGTTATTTTTAAAAAGATTATTATATAAAATAAATATAGGTACACGCGCGAAGCGCGTACCCTAAAACTAGTATGGTAAAAAGAAACGAGAGAATTAGAATGTAGATACAAGTTTCAATAAGTAAAAGAAGCAAGGTGGAGAAGGGTACGAGGTACCCAGTTAATGAAGATTATCAGTATTTAAAATTTAGGCATAGAAATATAGTATTTGAGTTACCGTCAACAATAACAGAAGTATGTAAAATTGGCCACACCCATCTTAGTTATGCCATGTGGGAGCTAACAAATATTGTTTAAGAGAAGCATGGGACATAGAGTAACCCAAAATGGCGGATTGATGTTAGCATTAGCTGACATTTCAGAAGGATATTGCAAACGTGGTAATAGTTCTTCGTGTGAGACACCCCGATAGTGTACTCTAGAATAGTACATTTAGATATGAATATTAGAATGTCCAGAAAAATTTCAGAAGACAGGCAGTGGAATACTAGAAGGGATAAATATTTACCTTTGTATGGCTCCCGTCCCTAGTAAAGTGAGAATGCTAGGCGACCGAAAAGCCAGTGGTTAGATCAAGGGGAGCTAAAAGCGAAAGAATATTTTGTTGAAGTTTTCAAAATAAGGTAATAGACGAAAATATTAGCAGGAGAATGAGAAGAGAGTAAATAAAGTATTAGGAGTAAGTTGTGATAAATGGGTGATAACGGTGCTTCAAAATATGACATGATGACAGAGTCTATAGTCATGTGAAGTAAAAGACAACAGTTGACATGCTTGAGACCATAAAGAGTATAAGCCATAAAGTCATATCCTTATTTCGAGAAATGATTTGGTTACTCCAACACTATTACTAGAAGGATAAATTAGACCTCCGGAGTAATAGAAATCAGTATGGGCTAGAAAATAAGAAAAAAAATCGAACATGATTTAGAGACCGAAGGATTTTATAATA
This sequence comes from Nicotiana attenuata, assembly GCF_001879085.1. NCBI lineage: Eukaryota > Viridiplantae > Streptophyta > Magnoliopsida > Solanales > Solanaceae > Nicotiana > Nicotiana attenuata. Next base: position 324,820 of record NW_017670724.1, on the reverse strand, counting down.
GTCGGCATCGTGAGAATTTCAGAGATCACGTTCTAGCAATAATAAAACGAAGAACGGAAGAACAACCTTTAAAGGTCATTCAGGAAGACGCTTCCCTAAAGCAAGCACTGTGAGTAGAGTTAATCTTAAGGCAGTAAGTGTACTAGTTACACTAGGTATCACCCTCGTGCATAAGAAATTCATTTATTTGGGACACAGAAGAGTTACCACAAGGCGAGTAAGAGTCAGTGAAGACGTGAAAAAATGTCGAAGATGAAGAGGTAAGATAATTATAAGTAAATTTTCATAGTGTTAAATGTTAATACTCCCTTAAGGGGGGGGGGGGGGGAGGGGAGATGGTGTGATAACGTATTAAGTCGGAGTTAAGTGGTTCAGGTATCTATGAAATAGCAAAGGAAGAATACGATAAAATGGCGAAACGAATGATATTGCATTTATTTAGATCCTACAGATATGCTACGACTCTAGAACATTATGCAAGCACGACGCTGTGGAGAGGCAGTAAGGGCTCCCACTCCAGATTTTATTGATAAATAAGTGCGGATGAACATTTGATACATTAGGAGTTACTGCAAAAGGTAAGTTAAAACAAAAGACATAACCCAAGAGAGGTTATGCAGAATATAAATATGAGAATGGACTAACGAGTAGTTAGTAGTTTATTCAGGATGAGCTTAGTTAGGTCTAGGCAAGAGGTCTCAGATAAATCAGTAGATCATGCCAGATAAACGTAGTGAAACCCAACATAGGAAATTCAGTCTCGCCAATACGACATTGTAATCCTTGAGAAATACATAGATAGGAGTTGGAGTAGTAAAAGGTACCGTATAAGTGTTACAAAAATAAAAGAGAGTACCACTAGGGAGACAATTAAAATTTCAGTTCAGAATCAACCCTACGGGTATAAGGGCGTAGAGATAAGTAACTAAGGATATTTTTTGGCGAGCAAGTACATCAAAAATTTCGTCGGGTATACGATGTAAAAAGCTCCCAGCTTTACATGAGTCAGAGTGTCTTCCATAAATACTACAACTAAAGGCTAGCTTTGGAAATAAGGAAGAAGGATTCAACATAAGCATAGTGACCAAAAGAAAAAATGATCTTGTAACAATAGTCTCACTACGACATTGTATGCACTCCATAAGAAAGTGACACATGTCTTGACTAAGGAACGAGAAGTAAAATCGAAAGTAATATTCTAGATCATATGAGTTGCACGAAATTCCAATAGACGTGGACACTAAGATAAGACAAGTATTCATGCAACAAGTGGCAGAGCGACCATGAGAAGTAATTCCTTACTTTTAAACAAAGCTGAGAAGACACGAAAGGATTTATTTGATCTACCACCCAGAGTTAGTTACGTTATCACCAAACTCAAGATTTTGGAGTACTATCCATACGACATATATGTTGACATTTATACAGTTATGGGAGACTTCGGTATAGGTTAAAAGAAAGAATTGAGTCCACGTTAGAGACAAGGGCTTGAATTGTTAGAAGATTATATTATGGATGTTCCATAGCGTCCACCAAAGGCGAAAGTAATAACTAATACCGTGAGCCGTAGATCGGAAGATAGCTTAAGCCTACATGAAGGCTGAGAGAAAATAGGAATCTAAAGATTTAATCAGCTAAGTAAAGCAGGAGTTTGATTACTAAAACAAGATAATTATAGAAATTGTGATTGAGAATATTGCAGAATCACCCTTAATATCAAAGGTACAAGAGAGATGATACAATAGCCATATGCTATAATGGCTCTATGATAAAGTCAGTTAGAAGAGGACCAGCCTCATAAGGAGTGAGTATGAAGCTCCCACTGGATTGTATATACACCAGATATGCAAGTATTATAGTAGAGCTTCAAGTTGTGGATGTGAATTCCACCTATGTTGAAAGGTATTTATGAAAGAGACAGAAAATATGATGCTAGATTTAAAGGTAAGTAAAGTAAAGGTGAAGAAGGTACGAGATACTCAAGTGCAAAAGGTTGTGAATAGTTCAGACTTCAAATAGAGGGTTAGAAGCACTGTGATTCACTATCCACAAATGATAGTTGTGTCGTCAGTGACATATCTTCTAGCCTATGGTTTCAAGGTACCGAGAGGTCTAGTTAAGAGAGTAAAGAACACTTAGAGAAAACGTGATGTCCTGCTTGAGGTTCCAGAATAATATAAGGAAATCTATGGTGCTAGCAAGTTAAAGGAAGGTTGCGATTAGTATAAAAAGATATGTATAGGTCGTAAGCTGAAGCATGGTAGAGCAAAAGGGTATTAGGTTCACATGAGTAAGGATAAGAAAAGGTGAATGAGAAGGTGACGTGAATAGGCAATGCCTTAGGATTAAGCCCATCAAAACAAGAGAGCTGATGGTTCCCATAAGTTATAGAAAGCCCTGTATAACCTGAATAAACTCGGAGGAGTTTAAGACTAGTAGCATTTGGAAAAGTGGGAATGTTGCCCTGGTAGTAGAATAAGGGTGTTATTGTGATAAATGATAAGTGGATGACATTTAGGCCTTCGATTGAGTAATGATATAGAGAAAAAAGGATTTCATGAATTGCACATGATTAGAATACCCCCATAAGATGAACTATGTTGGGATGCTATGAAATACGGTTAATGAAGTATTGTATCGTCCCTTGGTGGATCAGGTAAATAACTTCAGATGTTCCCCGATGAGACGTGAGCCTTAAGGACAATGTATTACATAAAAGGTTTCAGTTTATCATTTGTAGATTGTAGATCAACATTAAGATGAATCAACAATAGGCAGATAAAAGTTCCAAAGTATGAGATGATATTAGGCCGTCATTCTTATGATGAGCAGTAATGAGGAAGAACTAAAGGACTTAGATTTATACATATAGGATAAGCAACGAGAGAGTAACTTAGAGTTGGGTGGCACACCATAGTAAACTGAAGTAAGTGTTATGGTATAGTATGACCCACCTAGATGTAGTATATTCGTAAGGATAGATTACCGAGGCTATGAAACAAGATATAGCAATAGTCGTAAGTTCGACAAAGTACCAAGTGAAGGACTTCAGTACACCTATAGATGCCTAGAGGGACAACTTGTCATACTTTTGTATATGTTCACAAAGTGAGGCCTAGAGATTGGATAATAGCTGGAGGAAAAAGGAGAGAAGAGTCGCACAGGCGCACATACAGGGGTAGATAAAGGCCAAATAAGGTTGATAAATTCATTTCTTAATAGTTAGAACTCACGGGACGATGATCGGAAGCCGTGTGTCACGCCCCAAAACCGAGGGACATGACCGGCACTTGACCGGGTAGCCCTAGTCAAGTGGACCTGGGTGCCTTTCCTATCCCACGTGTTACCCCGTGTTTTCCTTACTCATTAATCAAAAGAAATTGCCATTATGACTAAGACACCTTTTTACAATATATACAATAACAACATGGTTACTTAGCGCGGTTTACAACTTACATCGCCCAACATACCAAAATACATATTACATAAGTTCGTAACCCACATTTACCGTCTACGGAGCCTCTAAAGATACACAGGATAATTCAGTACTTGTCGGGAACAAGGCTCCGGCTATACCTTACACAAAAACCAAAATAAGACTCCGGAATAAGAGCGGCATGAGCCACGCAGGGCCCCGAGAGGAAAGGGGATCACCAATACAGCTGACGGAAGATGAAGGGGAGCTACGGTCGGTGGACTGGAGTACCTGCTATGGATCCACCTACAATCATAACACGAATGTCGCGCCCCCGGCAAAAGGGACGTCAGTACATTTAAATTGTATTGGTATGTATGAACAAACTTTGCCCTAAGCAAACTCAAACCATACACAAGTAAGAAGTAACAATGGAATCAACAATTAAATACACATGAAAGGAAACAATCAAGCCAAACAAATTTACAATCTCTCCATTTCCCCTTCAACATTTTTCACATCAATGATTTCACAACTTTCTCATATTTTTATTTCAATAGTAATTTCGATCACTTTCCACCCTTATTACCTCGGCCACCCTTATTACCTCGGCCACCCTTATCACCACAACCCACACCTTATTACTTCGTGTTGCGGCGCGCAACCCAATCCCACCGAGCAATCACAATTCACAAACAACACAACAACAACAACACTTCACAAAGAACAACAACAACAACAATTCTCAAGAAGTACAACAACAATTCTCAAGGAATAACAACAACAATTCACAAGAAATTTCCATAACCAACAATACCATTTCCACCATATTCAACAACTCATATGCATTTTATGTCACAACAATAATTGCCCACGACAAGCCATATATGTTATTACCACAGTTGTTCCAATTGCATCATTTACGATTTCCTTCCATCATTTGTTTCTCAGCTCTTACCACATAACACTTTCACAATCACACACTTGGTTTATTGCCAATTACTTATAACATTATATCGGGAGACTTAACCACGAACACTCAAATCATACCAATCACAAGAATTTCACACATAATCCACGTAGATATCACATACCAAATAATCGTATACCAAACAAGGTAATTTTACAAAGGTCAAAGTTAGCCATACATACCTGGAGCCGAATTCCCTTTTAATTTCTACTTCCAACTTCACCAAAAAGCCTAGCAACGTCAATCTAGTGCACAAATTAACCCATATTTCTTAGAATCAAAGTTCCCAATCACTACCCGAACACATTTAGATTATCAACCCTCCTTTGTACAATCCTTTACTCCTACCCAATCCCTCTTACCAGATTTTAGGTTTTAAAAGACGTGCATGAATGTTTCAACCTTTATTATCAAGAATCAATGCATGAGAATTTTCCCCCTTAATTAAGCCTGAAAATTAATGAAAATGGGTTAGGGATTTTACCTACAAGAATGGGGATGAAGACACTCACTTGAAATTTCCTGGCCCGGTTAGTTTTGAAGAATCAATTTGAAGAAAATGAACTCTCTCTCAAGAACCCTCTCTTCCTATCTCTTATTCTGTTCAGAAAACTTGTTAAAAATGAGGGGTTGGGATGTTTTATTAAAAAGGGGGTCGGGTTTAAAATTTAAAAAATTAGGAGCCCGAGTCAGGTCTGCGGTCGCACTTTGCGATCGCAGATACAAAATGCGGTCCGCAGAACGGACCGCAAAAAGTGTTCCAAAACCTGATTCCACTGTTTGGGTCTGTGGCGGAAATGCGGTCCGCATACCCAATTTGCGGTCGCACAATGCACCGCATTTTTTACCTCAAATTTGACTGACATATTGACTCACTTTGCGATAGAAATATGGTCCGCATATCAGTTATGCGGTTGCATAATGGACCGCATATTGACCTTAATTTTAACCAAACCACTGACTCATTATGCGGCATAAATGCGGTCCGCATACTTGATTTGCGACCGCATTCTGGACCGCAAAATAGCACTTTTATGGAAAAACTTGGTTCTTTGATTTTTAAATACTTAGATCAGTACAATGGGTCCAAAGAGTTTTACACATTCCCAACACATATTCGGCCCTGACCCTACGAGCTACTGGGTTTTGAGCACACATTTTTCACGGGGCTTTACACCGTGAGTTCGATTTATTTCACTTTTAGTCGACTATATTGTAGTCCACTCGTTTTGGCCTCTTTTGCTGATGTTCCATGGAGTTTTGGAGGAGAAATTATGTGGAGAAACACCACATAATGATGGAATGGTGGGCTGGTCGTTCGTTGTTACATTTTTAGGTTGTCTGGCACTACTTTGGTTGTCGTTTTATGTATGAAGTGATTAGGGTGTATGGGCTATTTTGTGGTATATTGTGATGGAGATAACGTTGGAAAATGATGCATACATGTTGTTATTGTTTTGTTTTTGTTGTTTTTGTATATGGTATTGGAGGAGGGCCTTATTATAGGGGTGATGCTGCCCAAATTTAAGTAAATGAGCCACTAGTTTAAGTTGCGGACTTAGCCTTTACTCCTCCTTATGCCGTGGTAGATTGAGTTGTATTTTTTGCAGTATTTCTTGGAAGGTATTAAGAACTCAACAGAGTTAAGGTATGTTAAGGCTAAGCCTTTCCTACATTTTGGGATGATCCCGTAACTACATGTGTTTTATAATGAGGCATAAGGAGAAGTTCTTATTCCTTAATTTATGTACATTATCCTAGTCTCATAAGCTATAGTATTCTCCCTTATTGGGACTTCGTATACAATTTAGTTTTGTCTTCATTCAGCCAAGAGGCACAGAGTCTATAAGTATTTTCACCACCATCGAGCTATAATCGATGGGCAGGCCCCTATTGGGAAACCTCTGATTAGAGGGTAAGTTATATACCGAGCCTACTGTGGCCAAGCGCCTATGAGCGCGCCAAGAATAGCCGAGATACAGAGCCTAGTATGGCCGAGTGCCTATGAGCGAGCCTACTACGGCAACTTACTATTATATTTGACCCCAGGTACTTTCAGTTATTATATTATCAGTTATGTTTCAGCTTTTAGTCATTTTGTTGCCTTATATACTCGGTACATCATTTCGTACTAACGTCCCTTTTGCTGGGGACGCTGCATTTCATTCCTGCATGTCCTGATAGACAGCTCGATAGACCTTCCCAGTAAACAAAGTTAAACATCAGCTTGGTTGGTAAGATCCACTTCCTCAGAGTTACCGGGTCTATACCTTGGAGTCCCTTTTATATATATAGGTTTGTTGGGTAGGTCGAGGCTCTGTCTCGACCATGATACAGTTCAGTTATCCCTAGAGGCTTATAGACGAGTCTTGTACATTTTTTATATCAGTATTGTGGCTTTACCAGCCCTACATAGATGTTTAGTTTGGTATTGCTGGTCGTAAACGTTATTTTAATATGATTCAGAATATGGCCTCATCGGCCTAAGTTGAGGGTTACCCCTCCAGAGTTCATAGTTATAGAGTGGTACGCTCGGGCCGAGTATGGCACCAGGTGCCGGCCACACCTCTTCGGGTTTGGGGCGTGACACTTCTTCTTCCCAGACCAAGACTCCACTTACCGCCACCTCGGATACTGCTAAGTATAGGTACATTGTTCGTCTGCCTTCGGAGTGTGAAGCAAAGGTAGGCTATCATTTGAGTTCCTCCAAGGCTTGTTGGCAATCCGAAGTCCATGAGAAGTTATTCTTCTTCTTCAACAGTGAGAAGAATCGATGGCTCTTATCGGAGAACCTCGATATGAATCGACCCAAGGCGGCTGTGCGACCAGTTAAACTTTGAACGGCTTTGACGTTGTCCACAACAGTGATGTCTTCAATGGCCTTGATCTTATTGAGGTTAATCTTGATCCCCCGGTTGGACACCATGAATCCGAGCAATTTTACGGACCCGACTCCGAACGCGCATATCTCTAGGTTCAGCTTCATATTGTACTTCTTCAATATGTTGAAGGTTTCCTACAAATGTTTTAAATGGTCCTCTGGTTGCAGGGACATAACTAACATGTCATGAATGTAAACCTCCATTGATTTTCCTATTTGTTCTTCAACATTCGATTTACTAGGCGTTGGTAAGTAGTACCGGCATTTTTTAGTCCGAATAGCATTACGTTATAGCAGTAAGTACCGTAATTAGTTGATGAAGGAAGTTTTTTCCTGATCGCCCGAGTCCATCCGAATTTGGTTGTACTTGGAATGGGAGTCGAGAAAACTGAGGATCTCGTGGCCGGCTGCGGCATCGATCATGCGATTAATGTTTGACAAAGGGAAAACGTCCTTAGGGCATGACTTATTCAAATTCATTATAGTCCACATACATTCTTAATTTATTCCCTTTTTTAGGGACTACCACTATGTTTGGTAACCAATCCATGTATTTAACTTTCCGAATCGACCCTATTTTAAGGAGTTTAGATACCTCATCTTTGATGAATGCATGCTTGACTTGGGACTGAGGTCTCCTTTTCTGTTTTACCGGATGGAACTTCAGGTCCAAGCTCAGCTTGTGAGTGATTATTTCCAGGGGGATCCCTTTCATATCAAGGTGGGACAAAGCAAAACAATCTACGTTAGCGAAATAATCTATGTTAGCTGTCTCGATCAATGTGACATGTTCAAGTTCTTCGACCGTCGATTTGGTGGCTTCGGAGCCATCGGGGGCTATAAAGGACATGGGAACCCGTAGTCATCATCTTCATTGGTCCCCTGATTCTCTAGTTGGATCAGGGATAGTGTTGGTAATTGCTATTTGGCTTCTTCCTTGGCGACCGAACCCGAACCTTTTATCACTATAAGCACGGATACGAGATTACCTTTTCGACCGTGAATATTTCCTTTACGGTTGGTTGTTCTCCATAGATTGTTTTAATACCTCCTAGTGTTGGGAACTTTAACACCTAGTGTAGAGTCGTGGGTACTGCCCTCATGTAGTGGATCCATGGCCTCCCGAACAGAGAATTGTACCTCATATCTCCTTCGATTACACAGAACTTGGCTTCTTGAATGGTCCCATCGGTATTCACCGATATTGTTATTTTCCCTTTAGTGGTCTCACATGCCATGTTGATTCCATTTAGAACTCGAAATGCAGGCACGATTTGATCTAGTAGACCGAGCTGTTCTATGACCCTCGATCTGATGAAGTTGGCCGAGCTACCTGGATCAATTAACACACGCTTAACTCGAGTTTTATTTATGAGTATAGATATTATAAGCGCATCACTGTGGGGCTGCATGATCCCTTCAGCGTCCTCGTCATTGAAAGACAAGGTTCCCTCCAACACGTAATCCTAAGTCCATTTTTTCTCTGATGATCGATACTTTGGTGCACTTTAGAATCCACCCATGGGGAACATCGACCCCGCCGATGATCATGTTAATGACGTGCTCAAGTTCATCTTGCTCGAACTGTTTATTGGAGTCTCTATACCTAAAATAATTCTTGGCTCGATCGCTCAGGAACTCTCGGAGATGTCCGTTGTTGAATTGCTGTATTGTCAGCAATCCCCTATTCTGTGGCCATGAGTACCATGATATTTGCACATAATGTTAGGATCCTTTTGGGCTGGATCGGACTATAGAGGTCGAGGCCATTTGGTGTCTTTGATGCGTCTGATGGCGGCGGCGTCAATGTTAAAGTTGTACTCTGAAAGCCTTGGCGCTTCCTTAGGCCTGATGGGCCTGTCAAAACAGTTTTTGCTCATGAGTCCTCGGTTATTCTGACCTCGATCACTCTTCCTTTCACTTCTCATGGGGTTTCGCCCAGATCCCTTACCTCTTCGGTCCCCGTTGTATGGTTGATAACGATCAATGCTTGATATCGGTTCTTGATCAATGTCTCTATTGACTTTGTCGACAAATCTGACGTGGTAAACGGACCCGGAAGGGCCCTAAGTTTGATCATCTTTGACCTTGATTTTCGGTTGATACCGGTTATGCACGTCGGCCCAAGTAATAGCCGGATATTCTACCAAATTTTGTTTCAACTGTTGTGAAGCCAATGAGCTTCGAACATTGAGTCCATGGTTGAAGGCCTGAACGGCCCAATCATCTGCGACCGGATGCAGGTCCATCTGTTCCATTTGAAACCAGGACATGAATTTTCCGATCTTCTCATTGTCCCTCTGTTTCAGTTTGAAAAGGTCTGACTTCCTGGTTTCGACCTTGATAGCCCCGGCGTGTGCTTTTCACGAAGGAATCTGCAAGCATAGCAAGCGAGTCAATAAAATTAGGAGGTAGGTTGTGATACCATATCACAACTCCCTTTGACACAGTTTCCCCGAACTTTTTCAGTAGGACAGACTCAATCTCATCATCCTCCAAGTAATTCCCTTTAATAGTGCATGTGTAGGAGGTGACATGCTCATTTGGATCAGTCGTTCCATTGTACTTAGGAATCTCGGGCATGCAGAACTTCTAAGGCATCGGTTTCGGAGCTACGCTCAGAAGGAAAGATTTTTGAATAAACTTCTTGGAATCCAGTCCATTTAATATCGACGGTGCCCCTGGTATTTGATCGACCCTTGAATTGTAGGTTTTCACTTTTTTGTCATTGGCTTTGATTTTCTTCTCTCTCGATTCTACACGTTTTGTCAGATCCTCAAGCATTTTAATGATCTCAGGGTTGGCCCCAATTTATTTTCTTTCGGCCTCTACGCGACTGGTTTATTTTTGCGGGTGACTTCCCGAGACGGCTCGGGCTCAATTCTGCTCGGGACGTAGCTTTGGTTCTTGAGCTGCGCTATTGCTACCTGTCAAGCCTGTAACATTTCGAAGATCACTCGCCACTTGATTCCATCATCTTCGACGCCGTGCGTATTTTGTGCAATCGATCGAACTTCCCTGCGAGTGTTGTTCTCTGGATCGGTAGGCAAATTTTCATTGACGGCCACATATGAGCTAGTGTCGATCGGGTCTACAACTGGAACTCCGTTGAGGTCAAGGAGGGGAACCTCGTTACCGGACGCTACATTGGTGTTCTCGCCATGGTGGTCGGATTCAACATCCACATTCATAGGGGCTGACTTGGAGTTCGGCATTTTGAACTTTGGCCTGAAATTAGAGACACTTCAAAGACAAGTGTAAAATAAGGTGTGTTGTAGAAGTTTGTATATAATAGCCACTATTATCCTTAGCCCCACGGTGGGCACCAAACTGTTTATCCTCAAAATCGGATAACAATTAAATTTGTAAGTAGTTTTAAAGATACGCGGATTAATTTGAGACAAAGCAAAAATTAAGTTAGATTGAACAAACAAAGACGAAATAAATTCAAACCACACGAGGAGGATAATTCCAGCCTTAGAGAAATATTCACCCTCGATCCGGGTATGTAATGGCCAGCACTGATAAACAAGAAAAAAGAGCCAATAACACAAAAAATTATAATATATTGCTTTGAAATGTGTGTTACAACCTGTGCTATCAATTATCAAACCCCTTTTATATAGTAGGGGAGTCCCATTCTATGTACAACTCTGTAAAAGGTAAAAGATTCCTGATTAATTGATTGTCGCTTCCCCATCGATACGTGCCGAGATCCCCACTGTGATATCCGGCCGGTCACGGATATCACCGTTTTCTATTGGGCGCGCTTGATTGCCCAACAATGTTTTTCGAAGTCGTTCAAGGCTAGGACCAAGCCGAACCATGTCCCCGATATTCTCGAGGGTAGGCGTCATGCCCTCGGATTCCGACTCGGTGAGACCTTTGCCTCGATTTCGACCCCTTGTTGTCATATCTCGAACTCGGCATATCATATCAGGGACCGGGGTATATCACGAGCCCGGTATATATATATATATATATATATATATATATATATATATATATATATATATATATATATATAGTTGTTAGGTCCACGTCAGTGAAACTAATTCTGATGATTAAAGCCTTTTGGTAATATGAGGAGATAATTTATGCAAGAATAAAAAACAATGATTTATATTTGTTTGATTCACTTGTAACACTCGCAACCCAACTTTACGAATATCTTCTTTTCTAGAAACACAAACTTCCAAGTTAAGCCGAAGTAATATTTTTAATTATTTCGTGCTTGAAATCAATGGTCTAAGATAGATTTTTTTTTTTTCAAATTGTAGTATTATTTTATTCCTTAAATATGTTAGGATAAAGACACGGAAAAAATAAGAAAAAGGAAAAAGGATTTGATAATAATATTTTATCGAAGTATCATTGGGTAACGAATGACGTAATCCGCAATATAGATAGACATATTCCTACCTTTTGAACTAATTCTCCATTGAATAAGAGGAAGAAAAGGTGACAGTCATTATATATTAAGTTAATGAACGTCATCAAATAATGCTAAAGCCGTATCATCAGCCCAGCTAGCAATATTAGAAAAACTTGGTTTTGGAGATAACTCGTGCGCATTATAAGTATATATCGACATATAATTATTGATAATATTTTATCATCAATTGCGAGGTAAAAGTGTCACGAAGATAAGTAGAAATGTCTCCGTATCCATTCTCCAGACTCTACTAAGCCTGCTCGTGATTTGTAAGACCTAAGCAACCTAGTGCTCTGATCAACTTGTCACGGCCCGAAATTCTCACCTTCGAGACCGTCATGGCGACTAACATTTCACTTGCCAGGCAAGCCAACATTAGGGAACCTTTGAGTCAATTGTTATTCAATAATACTGCACGGCATAACACTTCATTTTTTTACTTCCACATTAATCGTAAATCAATAGATACGACACATCATCACCCTTCGTGCATTAACTCTCAAAAGATGGCACGGCATCACCCTTCGTGCATTAACTCTCACGATATGGTACAATATTACCCTTCGTGCATTAACACTCAAATACGGCATGGCATCACCCTTCGTGCATTAACACTCTCCCTTACCATATAACAATTAACATATAACAACAAGGAGATAGAATGAACAAGAACAAGTCTTACGTCAAAATGATTCCACAATACCAACCTCAACTTTAGAAACAATACTCAATTATCAAAGAAAGCCCATAAACGTGGAAAGAACGATCAATTGATAAGTAACTAGTATAAGCATGGATAACATGATCAAAGTAGGCAATAAATTACAAGGAACAACTCTCACCCGCATGCTTTAACCTAACAACAACGCATAAGTACTCGTCATCACGCATATACGTTGTACCAAAAACCTAAACATGTAGCAAATAGGCAAACAAATCCTAATCCCTCAAGTCAAGGTTAACCACGGCACTAACCTCACTCCACGGATCAACTCAATGCTCAACCATAGCTTTGCCTTTCAAACAAGCCTCCGAACCAACAGAATCTAGCTAATTACCAACCAAACGATTCACATTAAGCCTTAGGAACTACCCACGATTGCAAAAGATTAAATTTAGGTCATTATTGAAAAAGTCAATAAAAGTCAACTCCTAGGCCCGCTTGGTCCAAACCCGAAATTTGGACCAAAAATCGATTACCCATTCACCCCAAGCCCGGTTATGCAATTTATTTTGGAATCCGACCTCAATTTGAGGTCTAAATCCCAATTTTACAAAAATCCCTAATTCTACCCAGACCCCCAATACCTGAAAACACTAGATTTTAGGTTGAAATCTTAGGAAATGTAATAAAAGATTGAAAGAAAATAGGATAGAATCACTTATATATGGATTGGGAAAGAAGAGTTCTTGGGAAAATTGCCTCTAGGGTTTTCTTATTTTGAAAATATGAAGAATAAGAGAAAATCCCGTCTAACTCCTATTTGTTCAGTCGCAGATGTCGCATTTACAACTAGTGGTTCGTAATTGCAAACCCCCGCAAATGCAAAAAATACGAACTCTAGCCTCCCCGCAATTGCGACCTCCTGATCGCAATTGCGATCCTTGCTAACTCAGGCTTTCCTCACAAATGCGAAGAACTTGCTCAATTGCGAGCCTGGCGGGATTTGGAATGTTCGAAAATGCGAACACTGATCTCGCAATTGCGAGATCAGAGACCAATACCAGAAACTGAAGAACACCAGCTGAGTTTTCTAAGTCAAAACCACTCTTAGCGTATCCGTAACTCACTCGAGCCCTCAGTGCTCCAAACAAAACATGCACGCAAGTCCTAAAACATGATACGAACTTTCTAGCGCAATCAAATCGACAAAATAACACCTAAAACTACGAATTGAGCACCAAATCAAAGGAAATTTTCAAGAAAGCTCCTAAACTTCTATTTTAACAACCGGACATTCGAATGGCGTCAAACTAACTCTGTTTCTCACCAAATTTGACAGACAAGTCATAAATGTAGTAATGGACCTATACCGGGTTTCGGAACCAAAATACGGACCCGATATCAATAAAGTCAAACTTTCAAAGTCATTAAGCCTTTAAACTTTCAAATTTTAACAAAAAGCGGTAACTCGATCTAGGGACCTCCGAATTCGATTCCGGGCATACGCCCAAGTCCCATATCACAACACAGGCCCACCGGGACCGTACATATATTCGGGTTTGTTTGCTCAAAATGTTGACCGAAGTCAACTCGAATGGATTTTATAGGAAAAAATTTCATATTTTATCAGTTTTTAACATAAAAGCATTTGGAAAAACACCCGGACTGCGCACATAAATCGAGAAGGGCTAAAATGAGGTACTTAAGGCTTCGAAACACAAAATTAGGTTCTAGAACACGAGATGACCTATCAAGTCATCACATTCTCCACCTCTAAAACAACTGTTCATACTCGAACGGACATACAAAAAAACCTGGATTGGTTAAAAGTTGTGGATATCTACTCCGCATGTCTGATTCGTACTCCCAAGTAGCTGCTCAACGGGCTGACCTTTCCACTGCACTAGAACTGAAGGATAACTCTTTCACCTCAACTGACGAACCTGCCAGGCTAGAATAGCCACCAGCTCCTCCTCATAAGTCAAATCCTTGTCCAACTGGACAGAGCTGAAATCCAATACATGGGATGGATCACCGTGATACTTCCGGAGCTTGGACTCATGGAACACTGGATGAACTGTGTCCAGTCTAAATGTCTTTCAATAGCCACGAACTAGGCCTATAAGAGGTCCCTGAAAATTCTACGAACACGCTAGCTGTAATACACGAATTACCTACTTTGTATGACTTCCTACTCATGTAAATGAAAAAACTGACTCATTCTCCTTTTCTTTTCTTTCTTCTTATTTTCTTTTGCTTTATTATTATCCCCGAAAAGAAAAGAAAGTTGGTTTGTATCGACCAAAACTGGCGGAGCCACCATACAATCTAAGGTCAAAGGGAAAGATGTCAGCCGTTGAAGATCCAACTGAACATGCTCTAGTAATAACCGATAACCCGAGGCAATCGGGGTAAAAGGAAAGTACTAGGAATGATGAACATGTGGCCAGGATGACCCAGGAAATAGAGTCCTTAGGGGAAGAGGTCTAATATATCAGAGAACTGCAGAACCTGGCCGTGACAACACTTCCTCAGCCACCTAGATTCCCTTCTTTGGATTCACTACTAGATCATTTTCCTTCAACATCACGCCATAACAACATCCAACTTCACTTCCCACCACTCAATTCATACTACCACTAACCCCTGCTAACAAACCAAATCCCTCTATTCACACTCCTTACATACCACAATACACTCAGACATCACAAAACCCGCATATTACCACTAAATGCAACTACCCCTCCTCGTGACGGAGACACTTTCACCACTAACCAGCGGATACCGGTGGCACATACTGCCATCCATGAGCGGCACGTTTCCCCTATATATGTCGTTTCTGAACCAATCATTACAGCACTTTTCACGGACAGGGTGCCTTATGAAATTGACCAATACACCGAGATGGAGAGAAAAGCCAAGCGTAAGGAAGAAGAGTCGTTATCTGAGCAGGTTCACATGTTGAGAAGGATTTGTGTATTCATCTAGATGTGGATATGAAAGCAATGAACGGTTTTCAGTTGTTCAGCATTTGCCACAGATTGAGCCTGTCCGTCGCCAGGAGCGAGAGGAGAGGGAGGCCAAGAGGCCTCGAGGATCTGGTAGCTACAGTGGTGCTCTTTCGAGGGGCCGGATTCAGCACGGCTTGGGGCAATTTTTGAGCAAGAAATCATGGGAAATATTGAGGTAAGTCACTTGTGATCATTTCTACTCCATAATATTGAATTATCATCGAATAATCTGACAAGATTACTAAATTCCGATAACAATTCGGCCTCCAAATCATCAAATCTTATTTTCAAATCCCTAGGTCCAAATGCCCAATTTACACCTCAATATCGAAATTTAGTAATTGTTATTGGTATGGTTGGACTCGTGGTTGAATGGGTTGTCGGATTTTGTGAGTTTCGTCGGATTTCGAAGCGTGGGCCCGGGGGCCGGGTTTGAGCAATTTTGGGATTTTGATGTTAAATTGGATATTTCGAGAGGGCTTCGCTCCCTTAGCATATTTTAATGATTATGTACTGATTGTGGCTAGATTTGGAGCATTCGGAGGTCGATTCATGCGGGCGAGGCATCGCGGGCTAGAGTTTGGATCGGATCGAGGTATGTAATGATTGTAAACTGTCCTGAGGATTTGAAAGCTAGGATTACACATTGTTGTGTTATTTTGGGGTGACGCACACACTAGATGACGAGCGTGGAGTTGTGCATCGTTGGGGATTGTGACTTGGTCCGTCCCGTACGATTGCTAAGTCGCGTATTTGATTTGAAACCTTAAGATATCCCATGTTCTAGAAATTGATATTATATTTTGGGATGTATGCCATGTTTGGGGCCTTGTGCCGACCTGTTGAGACCCTTAAGGGCATTTTTACTATTTTTCCTCACTCTATTTGTTTTGAAAGCATATCCTTAGTCATGTTTTTACCTGGTTATTGTTAAATCTGGTTTTATCACTATATTTCTTAGAAATGTGAAAACTATTTGGGCTGGGTTCCCTGTTTCATTGATGGTCCGGGTGATCGTGAGTTGATGACTGAGATAGACCGAGGGTCTGATTGTGAGGTTGATGACTGAGATAGACTGAATTGTGAGGTTAATGACTGAGAGAGGCCGAGGGACTGGTTGTGAGGATTATATATCTATGGATCGGGATGCACGCCGTATATATATATATATATATATATATATATATATATATGGATCGGGATGCACGCCGCAGCGATATGTTGGATCGGGCTGCACGCCGCAGCGATTACTATATGGTACGTATTGAGCGTGAGTGCTGAGTGTGAGCGCTGATTGGTAGGAGTTGAGTCACGAGTGTCTGAGAGGCTAGCCCGAGGGGCGATAGATATACACATGCACATGAGTGATGTTTGCCTGAGGGGCCTGATTATAAACTTATTGATTTTCACTTCTCTTTAGAGTGAGTTTCTATCGAATATGTTGATTTAATGACTGTTTTCACTCATCTTTATACTGAGCCTCTGTCGAAAATGTAAGATAAATGTTTTTAAACAACTTTCATTTAAGTTGGGGTTTATGAGATGTTCAGAACTTAATCACTGAGTTGGCTTTTGTTATTTCCACTGAGTTTTTCTTGTTAGGAGCTATTTATGACTCCTGTTTTGTCCGAGGGGCTGTTTACGAACTATGTTTTGCCCGAGGGGCCGATTATGGTTTTCAGCTCTTTTATTAAAAATGGTATTGAACCCCTATTGAATCTGTCGGAAGGCATTTTAAATGATTTTTTACCAAAAGCTGGATTTTAAAAGAGGCGATTGACTCGTATTTTGAATTAGCAGCCTGTGTGCTCATTGAGTTTAACATAAATGTGAATTTATTGTTTCCTACTGCTCAGTCTTTCTTTACTCTTATTACTTACTGGGTTGGAGTACTCACATTACTCCCTGCACCTCGTGTGCAGATTCAGGTATTTCGGAACCCGGTAGCGGGTGTTGGTTGCTCAGACGCGGAGTCATCAGAGTTAGCAAGGTGGCTGCACGACGTTCGCAGCACCGCTTCCTTCCTCTCATTTTCATTTCTGTACTTAGTATATTTTACCGTTTTTGTTGTATTCAGACCTTAGTAGATGCTCATGACTAGTGACACCCCGATGTCGGGCTTGTGTAATTATTCCGTATTTTTCTTTTAAATGTTCATTATGAGATTAACGGTTTATAAATGGTATAAAAACAACTTTTAATGGAAAATGGTTGACTTGGGAAATTGTGTCGGCTGGCCTTGTCTTCACGAGAGGCGCCATCACGACCGGGTCCAGTTTGGGGTCGTGAAAAAACCCCAAAAGTTCGATATCTTCGATGGGACGGGGGACCTTCATGCACATTAGAGAGCATATTATGACAAGTTAGTCGTGGTGGGAAGAAACGAGAAACTAAGGATGGAATTGTTTATAAGAAGTTCGATGGGAGAAGCACTCACTTGGTATATCCGACAAGATCTGCAAAATTGGAGAACTTGGTAAGATATGGCAGAAGACTTCATGAATCATCTTCGATTCAATACAGAGATCACTCATGATCGGTTTGCACTGGTGAACCTGTAGAATAAAACATCTGAGTCGTTCCAAGAATATGCATGATTGTTAAGGTTGGAGGCTTCCAGGGTGCAACCTCCACTGGATGACAGTGAACTAACCAAGTACTTCATCAGAAACTATGAGGAAATATACATTGAAAAGGTTATTGGATTGATGGGTCAAAATATCCACGAGCTGGTCAAGACGGGAGATCTCTTAGAAGAGGGCATAAAATCTGGTAAAGTACAATTCATGGCAGCACTACAAGCGGCCAGCAAGGCCATCTAGTCAGGGTCAATTGGTAGTTGAAATAAGAAGAAAGAGGAGGTCTCAGCAGTCGTCCCTTACTACCAAACCAATCTGCCTCACAGAAGACTCTTATTCCCCAAGCAACTACTCACCACTACCCACTTACGCTCCAGTCTATAATACCCTGCCATATCACCACCCTCAACCAGAATATAACCCACCTCGAGCAAACAACAACCAAAACCCACAACGACCATATGCTCCTATCCAAACCACTACTCATGACAACCTGCCCGCTTATGCACCACGTCGTCCCAACTTTGAAGACAAGGGTCCTAGAACATATACCCCGATTTAGCCTCTGGCCCAGTTGTTGGAAAGGTTGCGAAGAGCAAGATTGATACACCCAATCGAGGGAAGGGTTCCTGAACACCCCTTCAAACATTTTGATGTCACTAAAAGATGTGTGTATCATTCAAATGTACCTGGGCACATACTGATGATTGTTCAAGTTGAAAAATAAAATTGAAACCCTGATCAAAGAGTGGATCCATTCAGTGCACTCTGGCACCACCCAATGTGAATCGCAACCCATTGCCGAATCATCGACACTAGGGAGCTAACATGATCACATTAGACGAAGATTATGACCTGAATGGAATAATTGTCACTATAGGAAATGCAGAAGCCATAAGGATCCCTCCTCAAAAGGCTCCGATCATTACAGTACAATTGAGGCCTACAGTGACAGTCCAAACTTATTAGCAGCAACATGCCGATGGTACTCGAGATGAGGATCAGGAGTACAAAACCATCCTATGGATATGCTAGCAAAAGGGAAAAGCCAAAATCATAGACTCTATCGCAGCCCGTGGTGTGACTAGGATTGGGAGATGATACGCCCTAAAGATGTCAATCGAGAAAGCCTGGGGAGAGAAACAATTCCAAGGAGGAACGTAAAAAATCCAGAAGCCGTTGAGTTTTGAAAAAGAAAGTCAAGAAAAGAATGTTTTATGGAAGAGCAGTTGAAGAAAACTCCACCACAAATATCTATCATGGATCTATTAATGAGTTCTGACAGTCATAAGGACACTTTGTGGAAAGTACTTAGTGGGGTAAGTGCACCATGTAATACCACTAGCGAGGCGTTAGCCGTGACAATTGGAAAAGTGAACAAAGAAAACATTACCACTTTCAGAAGAGACGAGCTTCCTGTCGAAGGCGCAAGTCATAACAAGGCTCTTCACATCACTATCAAAGCGGGGATAAAGTGGTGTCCCGGGTGCTGGTCAATATAGAGTCAAGAGTCAACATTTTTTTTCTCTCTACCATGCGGAAGTTGGGAATCATTTGAGGGAAGTCATGGAAAGCCACGTAAGGGTAAGAGCCTTTGATGGTTCACAAAAGGATGTTATTGGAGAAATTTATCTACCTTTTCCGATCGGGCCGGATCGATTTTCCGGTATTGTTCCAAGTGATGGACATCTCCTCTTCCTACAATTTATTTTTGGGCATGCCCTAGATACATATGGCAGGGGTTGTACCATCTACTTCGCACCGATGCATAAAATTCAAGTGGGGATGCCAAGAGATCGTGGTTCATGGCGAGGGGGGTTACTCCACCTATTTGGAGTATGTTGTTCCGTTCATTTAAAGGTTGAATAGAGTTTCCTTCCATGCTGTGGAAATCATATAGAGTAGTGAGATGGAGAAGACTAATCAAAATTTGGAAATGCAGTCGCCGTATAGATCCAACATGGCTATGAAAGAGATGATGAAGTATGGATACAAGCTAAGAATAGGGTAGGTAGCCAAGTCACATGGAATTACAGAGCCAATTGAACATAATAGGCAGAAAGAAAGAGTTGGCATAGAATATCAGCCTCCGGATGGGAAAGCTCGCATTGTTAGCTCCGAAAAAATGGTTTTTATGCCAAAGCATGTTGCATGTCTGGGACAGAGTTCAGTACCCGAAGATTATATTATTGACGGGATGGAAAAGTTGTTCGTGAATATGATTGAAGAATATTGTGAAGGAACTGACATCAAGACACTGATTGTCAGGGATGCCGAACAAGGGGAAGAGCTGTAGAATTGGACCGCAAGTTCATCTTAGGTTCGTCATGAGTCTTGATAGTATGGAATAGTAAAAGTTTTCTTTGGAAATGAGCACAGTCAATTGAGGCATATATCGTGTCTATACTTTTTTGTCATTTGCCCATTTTGAACGCTTAAGATGTTCCCCTTTTGATGAAATAAAAGAATCATTTTCCTAAATATCACAATTTTGTTTTACCGCTTTATTCATAGTTAGTTTATCTTTTCAGTAATCAAACCGATAAAAAACCGCATTCCCTGATTATGACATGTAACGAAACCGATGAGTGCAATGACGCGGATTATGAGGAATACGATGATAGTATGATGCCAGACAATCTCCTACAGGAGATCGAACAGCTGGAGAGTCAGAAAAAGCAGTACTTCAAAGAAACAAAAATGGTCAATCTTGGAAGCGAAAAAGATTTAAAAGAAACCAGAGTCAGTATTCACCTAGAAGCCGAGCAGAAGGGAAAAATTATTGAGCTTCTCTGATAGTACATCGACGTGTTCGCATGGTCCTATGATAACATGCCAGTATTAAGCACCGACATTGTTCACATCAACTACCCACTGATCCTACAAGACCGTCGGCCAAATAGAAGCCTAGAAAGTTCCAACCTGATTTAAGTTTGAGGATAAAGGAAAAAGTGACCAAACGTATAGAAGCAATTTTAGTAAGGGTCACCAACTATCCAAGCTGCTTGGAAAACATCGTCCTAGGGCCCAAGAAGGACGGAGAGATTAGAATACGTATAGACTATCAGGATCTCAACAAAGCTAGTCCAAATGACGATTTCCCTTTTCCGAACATCCACATCCTCATAGACAATTGTGTGAAGCATGAACTTCAGTCATTTGTGGATTGTTTTGTTGGGTACCATCAAATCTTAATGCACGAGGAAGACGTAGAGAAGACAACTTTCAACACGCCTTGGGGAGTCTACTGTTATAGAGTTATGCCATTTGGTCTCAAGAACGCCGATGCCACCTACATGAGGGCCATGATGACCCTCTTTCATGACATGATTCATAAGGAGATTGAAGTGAATGTGGATGATGTATCATAAAATCTCGAAAGATTTTAGAGCATTTGGACAACCTGAAGTAATTTTTTGAATGCCTGCGGAGATACAGTTTGAAGTTGAACCCAACAAAGTGTGAGTTCTGAGTCCCCCTGGGAAACTATTGGGTTTCATTGTAACCAGGGAAAAGGATAGAACTGGGTCCGTCAAAAGTCAAGGCCATCCAGGAATTACCGCCACCAAAGAGAAAGAAAGACGTATTGTTGCTCAATTTGTTAGTCTTGGACAAATCCTTCAGTTGTGTATTGGGGCAGCATGATGAAACCGGGAGAAAGGAACATGCCATCTACTACATAAGAAACGAATTCACACCATGCGAGGCCAAGTATACCCTGATAGAACGCATCTGTTGTGCTCTAACTTGGATTGCTCAGAAGCTAAGGCATTATATGTTGACATACACTACGCATATGATATCTCGACTTGATCGGCTCAAGTACATTTTTCTAAAACCAATGCCTACCGGAAAGCTATCTAAATGGAAAATTCTCCTCAGCGAATTTGACATTGTGTACATAACCCATAAAGCTATCAAAGGTTAAGCTTTAGCCAACCTCATCAAGAATCTAATGGATGGAGATTACGAACCGCTTACCAAGTATTTCCCCGATGAAGAAGTACTACTTTCCGAAAAGGATATTGCAGAATCATACTTTGGATGGAGAACATTTTTCGATGGAGCATCGAATTCCAAAGGAGTCGGAATTGGGGCAATCCTGATTTCGGAATCTGGATAACACTACCCAACATTGGCGAAGATAAGATTCCCTTGTACCAATAATATGGCTGAATATGAAGCATGCATCCTTGGAATCAGAATGGCGGTTGACATGAACATCAAAGAACTTTTTCACGCCCCAAACCTGAAGAGGCGTGGCCGGCACCCGGTGCCATACTTGGTCCGAGCGTACCACTTTGTAATTATGAACTCTGGAAGGGTCACGCTCAACTTAGGCCGATAAGGCAATATTCTATATCATCTTAGAATAACGTCTCTCTTATCTGAGGAGTAAACATACCCAAGAGCTGATATATATAATTGTGCAGGCCGACGAAGCCACCATGAACATCTACTGCTATACAAAATATATAGGACTCGTCTACAAGTCCCTAGAGATAACTGAATTGTACCATGGTCAGGATAGGGCCTCGACCTACCCATCGAACCTTTATATATAAAATTGACTCCAAGGTCTAGACTTGGTAACTTCGAGGAAGTGGAGCTTACCAACCAAGCTAATGTTCGACACTGTCTACTTGGAAGGTCTATCCAGCTGTCTATCAGGACCTGCAGGCATGAAATGCAGAATAACTGTAAGGCAACAGAATAACTGAAAGCTGAAACTAAACTGATAATATAATAGCTGAAAGTAACTGGGAGTCAAAGATAATCTGAAGATATGCTTACATGTTGATACTGACTCAACTCTCTCAATATACTAAGTAAAATAGTTGTCCATCCTTATAAGGCTCGGTATGTATAACTCCTCTACCGTAGTATGCTCGCTCATAGGCGCTCGGCTGTACTAGGCTCTGTATTTAGACCATTCTGGGCTCACTCATAGGCGCTCTGCTACAGTAGGCTCAGTATATAACTTACCATCTGATCGGAGGTTGCCCAATAGGGGCCTACCCACCGATTATAGCTTGATGGTGGCGAAAATAATGTAATACTGTATATATATAGACCCTCCGCTCTCTTGACTGGAAGAACACAATACTCAATTGAATATAAAGTCCCGATAAGGGAGAATACTGTAACTTATGAGGCTAGGATAATCTATATAAATTCAGGAGTATGAACTTCTCTTTATGCCTCGTTATCAAACACATGTAGTTACGAGATCATGCCCAAATGAAAGAAGGGCTTAGCCTTAACATACTTATCACAATCTGTCCAATCACCACTTTAAACTCGTCTCGTTGCACCTTAATCTACAATAATGATAACAATACTATCATCAAGTTAGGGAAGGTACAACTACGCACAATGAACGACAAGCTTATTTTATAATAAAACGGGCAGCATCTTCCCTATAATCCTTACTTCCTCCAAATTTTACATAATACCAACAACAACAAGAACACAACAATAACAACAAATATACATCACTTTACAACCTTATATACATCACAAAATACAAAAAAACAGCCCAACATACCCCTATCACTTCATGCACAAAACGACAACCATAATAGTGTCAAACAATCCGAAAATGTTCAACGAACGACCTGGAAAACACCCTGCCATTATGTGGTATTTCTCCACACCCTTTCTCGTCCCAAACTCCATTAAAATAGTAGAAAACGAGACAACCCAACAGCAACATGAAACAGCCAACAAAATAGTCCCACAAGTTCAGCAACTCAAAATTGATTTTTTAGTTTACTAAAACACGTTTCGCCTTGTCTTTTCTTTAAAATTGAGAAACACAACCAACAGTACATAATTAAGTCTCTTATCCAATAAACCAGCCATAAATTAAACTTAAAATTAAGTTTACAACCAGCCCATAGTGATGCAACAACAAACAACATACCACTTTTTTGAAACTCGCTACGTCTAGTCTTTATGATCGAGTTATTACTCGTACAAGCATATATAATGGAAGGAGAAGAATAAATTTAACTTGCACTGAGTATAACCCACAAAACCTAGCCTTTATTCATCCAAAATAAGTCCCCCAACGCAGCTACAAGAAGGAGAAAAGGAAACTAGCAAGCTGTCTGGGCTTTACGCTACTAGAATCACATCGTAACACCCGAAGTAACCTAAGGTTTGTGTGGGATTCCTGTGGAGGAGTTGCAGGGGTTCAATATGATTTTCTTGGTCTGAAAGATGGCTGCAATAAATGAGTTAATAAGCCCTTAAAAGTTCCCTCTTGGCCGACTTCGGTGCTTTTAATTGAGGCCTCTCCTTTTGGCAAGTAGGTGATGCACCTACTTGTCATCTACCAGTCTGCGCAGTCTCGCAAAAATATGAATATCTATCAACTTCAATATTGTATCAATGAACGATTTAATCCATTGGAAACTAGACTCTTAGATCTTAAATTTAGTAGGTAGATCATCCCGTAATTCCATGTACATTGGGAGAAATGTTCAGCTACATTTGACCTAATTTTCAGCATATTTATGAATGTAACTTGTGATGACTTTTGCTAACTTTTTTCCACAACTCGCTTGAATTCAAAAGGTAATACACAACTATCATACGACTAAAATAACTCATAACATAACCTCCTTATCATGTTGAGAACCCTAATATCACCCCCAAAAGTACATGTTATAACATTCCCAACTTGTCGACATTCGACGAAACTTATTTTCTTCAATTTATTTTGCTTCTAAGCCTTTCAACCATAAATATGTTCAACACAAACCAACACCCATCCCTCCCCCCCCCCCCCCAATTAAGAGTTTTTCTTTGAGTGCGATATCAATAGGGAATAAGGAAGCACTAGGCCACACTGGGACAAATGGAGGATTCGTCATTTGCCTAAGATTATCACTCCTCCTTTTTACTTAAAATTTTCGAGTACAGCTAAAGCTAACACTTGAATCCTGTACAGGTGCTTCGGAATTAGACAGCTGATACGGAATTCGTACATAGCAAAATCGCCTGCTCAATCAATCTGAGTGCCTGTACAAATCGAACGTTGGCTTCTCCAATCAAAGTCCTGTATATAACAAACCATCAGCTCAATCAATCAAAGTGTCTGTACAAATCGACTGTTAGATTCGCCAATTGAAGTCCTGCATATAGCAAACCGTCAGTTCAATCAATCGGAGCATCTTGTATAAATCGAATGTTGGCTTCACCAATCGAATTCTTGTGTATAGCACACCGTCCGCTGAATCAATCGGAGCGCCTCATACAAATTGAATGTCGACTTCGCCAGTTGGAGCCTTGTATATAGGAAAACGCAAACTTCGCCAATAGAAGCAATTCGTAGCATCTCTCTATAAATCATGGACACCGGAATAGACAATCACAAATCGCGTTACGAACATCCTGCCAATCGATGGCCGCAACCTAGCTTCGCAGTCAAGAGTATCAATTAGGCATTCTTTTATTGCATTTTCTACTACTTTGAATGTTTTACCGTTTTGTTCATCCAGCTTTAGGAATATTTACGAGCAGAGAATACTTTACATTTAAGTGAAGCTCTTCCAACAAGCGGAGACACACTTTACAAATCAAGCTCTCCGGACAAACGGAGACATTTCTCAGTGCAATGCTCGTCCAACAAGTGGAGACGAACTTTACCAATCAGGCTCTCCCAACAAGCGGAGACAATTTTCAAATGCTCTGACAACCATGGAACGGTACACAGCCCGTGTAAGAAATCGAGTCAGGATCAAGTATCCCATCATCCCAATCCCAAATAACGGCTCGCTGGCAGCCAGGCATCATCATTCCTCCATCATTACATTGCATCTTAATATATTCTGCATTACTATATATTGGTATGCGTGTATTTTTTTTGCAGGAACAAACACCGCAGCATGAAACTTTTTCTTAGTAGCAGACCGAACTACAACACTATGCAGACACCCAAACCAGTAGTCGGCCTAAGATCACGGCTCAATACGATCAGCGAGCTCAAAATTTCGAATCATCCAAATCAGGCCGCAAAAATCAAGCTACCATGAGTGACAAATCTTCTGCCTCACCATATCGTCGCAATACAATACTAGGGCAATTCATGTGTGTGTCGCTTCTCCAAAGTCCCCACTCCAGAACTA
Source organism: Nicotiana attenuata (assembly GCF_001879085.1). Lineage (NCBI taxonomy): Eukaryota > Viridiplantae > Streptophyta > Magnoliopsida > Solanales > Solanaceae > Nicotiana > Nicotiana attenuata. The sequence goes on along the minus strand of NW_017670724.1, from coordinate 298,730 downwards.
TATAAGGCCTTATCCTCGTTAGACCCGAGATATATAAGGAATTCAATGCCAGAATTCGGCCCCAGAATCCTTCCCAAAATCTTCTCAAATGTCCTCCTCAATTCAAACTTGCAACTAATAGTCTTCATTCCTGCAATACATGCCCAATGTCGGGACAAAATAGGCTTTGGTTCGATTTCTTTGCACAAAAACTCTTTAATCGTCTCCGGTCAAAACAGCCAGTTGTTCACAGCCAATTTTGACCCTCCCTTTAAAAATTAACTTACTTATACTTAAGTATTAGTTTTATGAAATTAATTGCGTAGTATTAATATTATGCAATTATAAATATACTCACTATTTTAAGATTATTAAAATAACTTTTATATATACCTTACATAGATCTTATAATTAATTTGATAAATTACTCTTTAATTTCTAGATAATTAGACTACTATGTTAGTGTTTTGAAATTAGTGCTATAATTCGAAAAAAAGTAGTATTTGTAAATAACTAATTAGAATAATTAGTAGTATATATAATAATTATAATTTTACCATATTTATTGAAAATTATTACGTTTATTTAAATTAATTTCAAAAGGGATTAAAGAAAGAGGTTACCATTACAATTTTCAATCAAATGAAAAATGACTATTTCTTAAATTTATCTTAGCCCAATTAGTAGGCCCCGTCCGAAATATACCCAGTCCAAACACTCATCTCCTTCCACTGTGAAGATTTTTGCCATCTCTTGTGTATTAATCAACGCGCACCCCATCACAGTCTCTCACCACTCACACAACAAACACACTCGCATCTGAGCCGTTGGTCCATCTAATCAACGGCTCACGTTTATTCTCCAATTCTTCTTTTGATTTTTATACCCTACTACAAGAGATCTCATCTCCACCGCCAAAATCTCTTAATCCAACGGCAACCAAAGATTCTCCTAAAAATCCTAAATGATCGAATTATCAGGGTCGTTGATCATCAGATCCAACGACCCAGGCTCTATCTGTCGTCTTTAACCTAGAGACCAACCCTACTTACCCTCCCCCCCTACCCCCCCCCCCGTCCCCAAAACCCTAATAATTTCTCAAAGACTCAGCGTCCCTCATTTCCCTAAACTCTCTCTTTTCTCTCATCTCAATCAGCCATCAATCTCATAAACCGCGCACAAATTTTTGCAAGGTCACTCGTAAACACTAAGAATCATCTGTCATGTCTCTCTATCAGCGAATCCAGCTGGCTATTTTCCTCTTTCATCACTCAAAATTCAAACGCCTAATTCTGAAACCCTAATCTCAAATCCCATTAATCTGATTTCTTCCTTATTCTTTCAAATCAATATACAGAACACTCATCTTGTCCCTGTGCTTGAAGCCAGTTGTTTTCTTTCTATTTCATCGATGAAATTTCAAAAGCCCAAATTATAAAATCATAGAACAAAATGTGAAACTTCAAATCTCCGAAAATCCTTCATGTTCTGTTAAATCGGAGTATGCATGTTCCATAGACACATCATGATTATTCGAAGTCCAGAGGTCAAATGCAATAACCTCTTGATATTGGAGCTTCGACCGATGAGTTTTTCCTTCATAGCTTTCTTCACTCAGGTAAATTGTTCACAATATTTTCCTCTGTCTCTCATATTTTCACTTGATTTTTCTATCATCGTCAATATTTTGTCACTTCCACTAATAATTTGGAATGCGATGTAAAACGTAGAGCCTTAATGGCACTATAAAATGGGACATTTAATGTTCTCATAAAAAAACCACCTAACACTAAAAAAAACACCTAACACACAGATACAAACACTATCACTTATATCATTTAGGAAATTAGAGTTCAAAAGCCTAGGTTTTTTCTTACTATTCTGTTCTTTGGCTTTTTGAGTACCGTCGCTAGTTAAAACTTGAGATTCCTGGGTCTTAAGCAACTGAGAAAGTTTCATTTTTGCTTTTTGCCCTAAAAAAGGCAAGCACATATCTTTTTCTTCTCTTTTGTTCGTTTTGTTTGAATACTACACGCATGATAAGTTAGGTTCTGAATATTACATTTTGTTTTATGGTGTTTAATATGTTAATACTTGTACTCTGTTAGTTTAACGACTGCTTATGATTGGTTATCTTGAAAGGAGTCATTAAATGATGGTCGATTAAACTATATACTTGGTTCTTGCTGATCTTAATTTATGAGTTTTCCAACAGTCTACATGTGTAAGTTATTATATGTTCATGTTCACATAAACCCCATAACTCTTATTGGCACGCATTAACCTTTATCCTTGTCTGTTGCATCTCTGTAGTTTGTGAGCTTTTGAAGTTGAACCCATATTCTGATAACTATGATTGACTGAATCTGAAGGTGTTAATTTTATATTCGCTATCCCTTTTTAAACATTGATCAGAAACTCTAAGTATTTACGTGCCATCTTTCTTGTTCATGTCTATTAAACTGTTGCTACTATGGTCTTTCATTTTGTTTAGTTGCTTGTTGCTTCTGTTAACATAATCTTGTTCAACTAAATATCTCCTTTCTTCTCCCAGTAATCCTATTGTACACACCTGTTAAAGCTTTGTCCTCTTTTGTCATAATGTGATAAGGATTCTGTTCCTTTCTCTTTGTTATAAAGACCAATAATTGGTCATACTGAACTTAATTGTTTTCTTGATTAGTCAAAAACCTTAGCAGCATGCTTATTTGATATCAAATCTCCTATCCCTGGGTCATCATGCATCTTTGAAACACTGGCAGGCATTTTATCTTGTAAAGAACATAGTTATGCCCTAATTAAGTAATGACTTTTAAAAATGAAGGATGATCATCTTTGTATCTATGTACTAACTTAGAATTAAGTTTTGAGTAAAACCTATCCTGATGCAATGTCTATCCCTTCTCTATAACCTTTGTTCAATCCAACCCTCAAAATGTGTAAGATTTTCCTTGTCTGCATAAGATCACTACTAACCTGAAATATTTAAGTAGCTAATTAACTACAGCATGTTCCTACTAAGTTCCTGGTTATATATCTTGTCAAGAAAAACCCTAGTCTTTGCTCTTTTAATAACCTTAAAACCAAATTTAATCTTTAGGCCACATAAAGATCCTTGCTGATACTTACTATCCCGGAGTATGATGCTTAGGAATTCCCTGTTGTAGTATGTAAATTTGAGGACCTATATAACGACCCGAGCCGTCGTTACGGGAGTTACCGCCCTGTTTTCCCCGTTTATTGCTTCTATATGTTTCATTATATGTGTTTAGAGAATTTGAAGTAATTCGGTTAGAGTTCGGTTAGAAATGAGACAATAAGTCTCTTTGTGAGAAGGATTGTTTGGAAAAGTCAACCGAATGTTGACTTATGAGTTAGAAGGCTCGGAATAGATTTCCGATGATTCGACTAGTTTCGGGGGATGATTTGTGACTTAGGAGCGCAATCGGAATTGAATTTGGAGGTCCGTTGTGGAATTAGGCTTGAATTGGCTAAGGTTGGATTTTGGCGAATTCCGGATGGTAGGTGAGATTTTGATCCGAGGGTCGGAATGGAATTCCGAGAGTTGCAGTAGCTCCGTTAGGTGATTTTGGATATGCGTGCAAAGTTTCAGATCATTCGGAGGTGTTTAGGTCGGGTTTTAGATCAAATGCAAGTTTCGGAAGTTTTAGTTTAACTTAGGCTTGAATCCGTGGTAATTCGATGATTTTGGTGTTTATGATAGTGTTTTTATGTTACGAGCAAGTTTGAATGAAGTAATAGAACATATCTGTGCGTTTGTTTGAGGTCCCGAGGGCCTCGGGGTGAATTCGGGTGGTTAAACGAGAGTTTTGAGGTGTATTGCAGGTCAGATTTTGCTGTCATCTGGTGTTTCCGCTTCTGCAGAAATGGACCGCAGAAGCGAGTACATGGTCGCAGAAGCAGTCATTGGCCGGCTAGGGAAATTCCGCAGAAGCGGAAGGTGGCTCGCACCAGCGGGTCCGCATAAGCGGACACTGTACCGCAGAAGCGGTTTTGAGGAAACCGCAGAAGCGGACTTCGCGTCGCATAAGCGAAGTCCGGGTTTCTAAGTGAAGATCGCAAAAGTGGAAATGTGGCCGCAGAAGTGGTCCCGCATAAGCGAAAGCGGGACCGCAGAAGCGAAAACTGGACTGGGCGACAGAAGGGTTTTAAAATAATATTTCATCCGCGACCCTTTCATATTTTCCTCCATTGTTGACGTTCTTAAGAGCTTTGAACAAGGAAATTCGAGGGTTTTGACTGAGAATCACTTGGAGGTAAGTTCCTTGGCCTAAATATTCGAATTTATGGTAGAAATTACATGTAAATTGTAGAAAATTCATCAAAAACGGGTCAAGCTAGGGCTTGGAAAGCTGTGATGTAAAAATGGAATTTGGAGGGTCAAACGAGCTCCGATTTTGGTAAACTTTATATGCACGGACTCGTGGCGAGACGAGGAATCCGTTGGTATGATTTTCGGAATTTTTTAAGAAGTGGGCCCAGGGCTCGGGTTTCACCAACTTCGTTAATTTTAGTACTTTTCGAGTATTTTTGATTGGGTTATGTTTCTTTAACCCATATTTATGTATTCGTTGTTATTTTGACTAGATTCGACGCGCGAGGAGGTTTATATGAAAGGAAAAGGCATTGCGGACCATTCTACGGCCGGTTAGAGGTGAGTAGTTGGTGTATATGATGGCCTGAGGGTTTGAAACCCCGACTTATCACATTGTGACGCTAGTGTAGGGCGTGACTCGCACCCCATGGTGGGTGCGGGATTAGTTATGACTGGGGATTGAGACTTGATCCATCCCGAACAAGAATATTTCTATATTGGCGACCGATACGCACCCTGTATTGAATATATCTGGGCTTATTGCCGTGTTTGGGGCCTTGTGCCGATCTGTAGCATCCTTAGAGGATGAATGTCATTGTGATAGCATGCTTTGTATAATCATTGATCTCAGTCCTGTGTTTAATCACTGTTATGAAATGCTAAGTCACTTTTCCTAAAGTTAAATATCTAAAGTATATTCTCCTTAATAAATTGGAAATTGGGAAATTAATTGAATCTGTTACGTGACTCATATGCATATTGTGGACTGAGTATGGATCGGGCTGCACGCCGCAGCGAATGGTATGATTATATTGCGCTTGGGCTGAAGGAGCCCCTCCGGAGTCTGTACACACCACCAGTGAGCGCCGTCGACGTTAAATGGATCGGGCTACACGCCGCAGCGAATGGTATGATTATATTGCGCTTGGGCTGAAGGAGCCCCTCCGGAGTCTGTACACACCCCCAGTGAGCGCCGTCGACGTTAAATGGATCGGGCTACGCGTCGTAGCGGTCATGTGCATTGCATTGCATCCTTACATTATACTTGACTGATATATTTGAAGTTGTTTTGCTATTGGTTCATAGTTAGGTGTTGGACTGTTAGTTTTAGGTTTACTTTGTGGCATTTGGTGGATTTCTTATCTTCAGACATTTTATATGCTTATTACTCACTGAGTTGGTAGTACTCACCCCCTACTCCCTGCACCTTGTGTGCAGATTCAGGTACTTCGGGAGCTTAGTTGAGCTAGCCGCTGGTTTCCAGAGTTCCAGGAGTGGTCGAGGTAGCTGCTATGACGTCCGCAGGACCCGACTCCTCCCTTATCCCTTTATTATTTTCGTACTTTAGAACATACTTATTTTGAGGTTTTTTTTTACTCTGTATTAGTTAGAGGCTCTAGACTCATGACCCCAGGTCTTTGGGAGTTACAGTTATGTCAGTATTTCGTATTGTTTTAATTGAGTATTTCAACTATGAGTATTAATATTTGATTTTAAGTATCTGATTAATTGGTTTTGAGCTTTGTGCTCGGGTTGAGAGAGTAAATGGTCGGGCTTGCCTAGCATTAGTGTTAGGCGCCATCACGACCGGGTTTGGGGTCGTGACAAGTTGGTATTAGAGCCTAGATTACTAGGCCTCATGAGTCATGAGCCGGTTTAGTAGAGTCTCGTGGAACAATACGGGGACGCCTGTATTTCTCCACGAGAGGCTGCAGAACCTTTAGGAAAACTTCCCATTCTTGGAATTCTTATCGTGCGTACTTGATTCAGCTTGAGATATAACTCTTGAAATTCCTTCCACACGTCTGTTTGCGCACGCGAGCGCTCAGTAATATATTTGTCTTTATGGCTTTTGATTCCCCGATCGAGGGGCGAGATGTAATCTCCGTGAGTTCATGTTGGGTCAGTCAGGAGGACTTAATCATACCATGCCTCTACCTAGTGCCCTAGAATTGTATAGAAATACAATAAGATTGTAGCATGGATATGATTATGTGATTTATGATAGTCAGATGCAAAGTACCAGCAACCAAGCAGAAAGTTAAATTCTTCTTTCTTTGAATGAATTAATATTGCATAAATCAGCTTTTCCTAATGAAACCTAAAGAGGACTAGAGTTATTCAAGAGTTCAACTTCTTACCTTATATTATGTCATTTATACAAGTACTATTCTATAGCATGTTAAAGTAGGCTGAAAATTCATTAGAGTTGTTGTTGAATATAACTTAAATCCACTTAATTTGATTGTTGATCTGCTATATTGCAGCACTCAGGAGTCCTTCACATAGCCCTAGGTTGTTGATCTTCTCTATGCTAGCTTAGTAAGAAATCCCTGGTTGACTTAGGCATAGTTCTGTTAACCCCAAAATGTTGAATAAGAAGCTCCAGTTCTGGGCGGTGAAGCTGCAGAAGGAAAAGGTGGTTGCATATTAGTTTTGCTCCTCACTGAGGGCACACCTGTTACATATACTAAGACCTTCACTTTGAAGGTTCTTATATGTTAAGCTCGCTTCTTTGGCCAACGGC
>NW_017670724.1:202549-291262 GCF_001879085.1 Nicotiana attenuata | reverse complement strand
ATATTAGAGGAGGCCCACAGCTCGCGGTATTCGATTCATCCGGGTGTCGCGAAGATGTACCGGGATTTGAGACAGCATTACTGGTGGAGAAGGATGAAAAAGGATATTGTGAATTATGTGGCTCGATGTCTCAACTGTCAGCAGGTCAAATATGAACACCAGAGACCCGGCGGTGTACTCCAGCGGATGGATATTCCGGAGTGGAAATGGGAGAATATTACTATGGATTTTGTGAGTGGTCTTCCTCGTACCTCGAAGAAGTTTGATTCGATTTGGGTGATTGTGGATAGGCTGACCAAGTCTGCACACTTCATTCCTGTATGCACTACCTATTCTTCGGAGCGGTTAGCAGAGATTTTCATCCGAGAGATTGTGCGGTTGCATGGGGTCCCAGTTTCTATTATATCAGATAGAGGTACCCAGTTTACTTCTCAGTTCTGGAGAACATTTCAGCGAGAGTTGGGTTCACAGGTAGAGTTGAGCACAGCATTTCATCCTCAGTCGGACGGACAGTCCGAGCGTACTATCCAGATATTGGAGGACATGTTGCGTGCCTGTGTTATTGATTTTGGAGGTTCTTGGGCTGAATTCTTGCCACTTGCAGAGTTTGCTTATAACAACAGCTATCAATCCAGCATTCAGATGGCGCCGTATGAAGCCTTATATGGGAGACGGTGTAGATCTCCGGTTGGTTGGTTTGAGCCCAGCGAGGCTAGATTATTGGGGACAGAGTTAGTGCAGGATGCCTTAGAGAAGGTAAAGGTGATCCAGGAGAGACTTCGTACAGCTCAGTCGCGTCAGAAGAGTTATGCGGACCGGAAGGTTCGAGATGTATCTTATGCGGTGGGCGAGAAGGTCTTGTTGAAGGTTTCGCCTATGAAAGGCGTTATGAGGTTTGGAAAGAAAGGAAAGCTGAGTCCAAGGTTCATTGGACCTTTTGAGATACTTAGGAGGATTAGGGAGGTGGCCTATATGCTTACTTTGTCACCTAGCTTGTCGGGAGTTCATCCGGTGTTCCATGTTTCTATGCTACGGAAGTATGTTGGGGACCCGTCTCATGTATTAGACTTCAGCACGATCCAGTTGGATGAGGACTTGACCTACGATGTGGAGCCGGTGGCTATTTTGGGTCGTCAGGTTCGAAAGTTGAGATCTAAGGACATAGCTTCGGTAAAGGTACAGTAGAGAGGTCGGCCCATGGAGGAAGCCACTTGGGAGACCGAGCAGGAGATGCGGAGCAGATATCCTCATTGTTTGAGACTCCAGGTATGTTTCTTGACCCGCTCGAGGACGAGCGTTTGTTTAAGTTGGGGAGGATGTAACGACCCGACCCGTCGTTATGGGAGTTACCTTCCCGTTTTCCCTGTTTATTGCTTCTATATGTTTCATTATATGTGTTTAGAGAATTTGAAGTAATTCGGTTAGAGTTCGGTTAGAAATGAGACAATAAGTCTCTTTGTGAGAAGGATTGTTTGGAAAAGTCAACCGAATGTTGACTTATGAGTAAGAAGGCTCGGAATGGATTTCCGATGATTCGACTAGTTTCGGGGGATGATTTGTGACTTAGGAGCGCAATCGGAATTGAATTTGGAGGTCCGGTGTAGAATTAGGCTTGAATTGGCTAAGGTTAGATTTTGGCGAATTCCGGATGGTAGGTGAGATTTTGATCCGAGGGTCGGAATGGAATTTCGAGAGTTGCAGTAGCTCCGTTAGGTGATTTTGGATATGCGTGCAAAGTTTGAGATCATTCGGAGGTGTTTAGGTCGGGTTTTAGATCAAATGCAAGTTTCGAAAGTTTTAGTTTAACTTAGGCTTGAATCCGTGGTAATTCGATGATTTTGGTGTTTATGATAGTGTTTTTATGTTACAAGCAAGTTTGAATGAAGTAATAGAACATATCTATGCATTTGGTTGAGGTCCCGAGGGCCTCGGGGTGAATTCGGGTGGTTAAACGAGAGTTTTGAGGTGTATTGCAGGTCAGATTTTGCTGTCATCTGGTGTTTCCACTTCTGCGGAAATGGACCGCAGAAGCGGTACCGCAGAAGCGGGTACATGGTCGCAGAAGCGGTCGTTGGCCGGCTAGGGAAATTCCGCAGAAGCGGAAGGTGGCTCGCACCAGCGGGTTCGCATAAGCGGACACTGTACCGCAGAAGCGGTTTTGAGGAAACCGCAGAAGCGGACTTCGCGTCGCATAAGCGAAGTCCGGGTTCCTAAGTGAAGATCGCAAAAGCGGAAATGTGGCCGCAGAAGCGGTCCCGCATAAGCGAAAGCGGGACCGCAGAAGCGAAAACTGGACTGGGCGACAGAAGGGTTTTAAAATAATATTTCATCCGCGACCCTTTCATATTTTCCTCCATTGTTGATGTTCTTAAGAGCTTTGAACAAGGAAATTCGAGGGTTTTGACTGAGAATCACTTGGAGGTAAGTTCCTTGGCCTAAATATTCGAATTTATGGTAGAAATTACATGTAAATTGTAGAAAATTCATCAAAAACGGGTCAAGCTAGGGCTTGGAAAGCTGTGATGTAAAAATGGAATTTGGAGGGTCAAACGAGCTCCGATTTTGGTAAACTTTATATGCACGGACTCGTGGCGAGACGAGGAATCCGTTGGTATGATTTTCGGAATTTTTTAAGAAGTTGGGCCCAGGGGCTNGGTAGAAATTGTGAAGAACTAGGGCTTGGTTTTTGAAAACGAATTTTAGGGATTTGAAAGGCCATTTGAGCTCTGTTTTCGGTAAACTTTATATGTACGGACTCGGGGCGAGACGAGGAATCCGTTGGTGTGATTTTCGGAATTTTTCGAGAAGTGGGCCCGGGGCTCGGGTTTTACCAACTTCATGAATTTTAGTACTTTTCGAGTATGTTTAATTAGGTTATGTTTCTTTAACCCATATTTATGTATTCGTTGTGATTTTGACTAGATTCGACGCGCGAGAGGGTCGATACGAAAGGAAAAGGCATTGTGGACCATTCTACGGCCGGTTAGAGGTGAGTAGTTGGTGTATATGATGGCCTGAGGGTTTGAAACCCCGACTTATCACATTGTGACGCTATTGTAGGGCGTGACTCGCACCCCATGGCAGGTGCGGGATTGGTTATGACTGGGGATTGTGACTTGGTCCATCCCGAACAAGAATATTTCTATGTTGGCGACTGATACGCACCCTGTATTGAATATATCTGGGCTTATTGCCGTGTTTGGGGCCTTGTGCCGATCTGTAGCATCCTTAGAGGATGAATGTCATTGTGGTAGCATGCTTTGTATAATCATTGATCTCAGTCCTGTGTTTAATCACCGTTATGAAATGCTAAGTCACTTTTCCTAAAGTTAAATATCTAAAGTATATTCTTCTTAATAAATTGGAAATTGGGGAATTAATTGAATCTGTTACGTGACTCATATGCATGTTGTGGACTGAGTATGGATCGGGCTGCACGCCGCAGCGAATGGTATGATTATATTGCGCTTGGGCTGAAGGAGCCCCTCCGGAGTCTGTACACACCCCCAGTGAGCGCCGTCGACGTTAAATGGATCGGGCTACGCGCCGTAGCGGTCATGTGCATTGCATTGCATCTTTACATTATACTTGACTGATATATTTGAAGTTGTTTTGCTGTTAGTTCGTAGTTAGGTGTTGGACTATTAGTTTTAGCTTTACTTTGTGGTACTTTGTGGATTTCTTATCTTCAGACATTTTATATGCTTATTACTCACTGAGTCGGTAGCACTCACCCCTACTCCCTGCACCTTGTGTGCAGATTCAGGTGCACCGGAGGCTTAGCTGAGCAGTCTTTGTTTCCCAGAGCTTATCAGAGTTGTTGAGGTAGCTGCTTGACGCTCGCAGGACCTGACTACTCTTCGTATTTCAGTTTTATTTATATATACATTTCCAGACTTGAGTATTTTCGTTCAGATATTGTTATTCAGATTGTTTTAGAGGCTCTAGACTCGTGACCCCAGGTCTTTGGGAGCGTTTTATTAGACTTCGTATTTTTCTCAGTATTATTCTATTCTAAATATTGGATTATTATTCTAAAACTATTATAATCTCTTTAGATTGTCGGTTTGAGGTTTACGGTTAAATTTGGGAACGATTGTGGTCTGGCTTGCCTAGCAATATTGTTGGGCGCCATAATGACCGGGTTTGGGGTCGTGACAACCTACTAAGAAACTTGATCATGTCATAGATACCTATGAAACCTCTATACAAGTTGAGTTGTTGTTGTATAGCTTTACCTTTCCTTGGACTATTGCCTTACTCTAAATTTAGACTTTTGTAACATGTTTGTGATGTTTCTAATGTTCAACTATATGAGTTTCAGACTCAGATCGCTAAAGTACATGTGACACGTGTGTTTGTTTGATATTCTAGTATAAGATTATATGTTCTTATATTAGGAAGGAAAGTATATTTTTTGGTAGGTAATGTTATAGCATTTAATTTACATTGGAAAAGCCTCATTGGCACCTAAATCCGTAAGGAATATATGTTGTCAGTGTTTAAGGGTATTTAGGAGTGAAGTTCGACTCTAGGTTGGGATGTCTTCTCCGGCGCAAGCATTGCCTTGAGCCTTGACACCATTGAAAACTTTGAAGTGTCGGGGATCCAAAGGGAGCAGCGACCGTGAGTGAAGCTTCCTCCTTAGCCCTTAATTCAGTGACACATTTAGTTCTTTGGGGATTTAATGTTTAATGATAATGAAAGGTTTTCAATGTGAATTATTTGATAAGTAAAACCACCGCATTAATATAATTTCCCACAATATTGATTATTTCCTTATTTCAATTATTTGTTTATGTACCTATCATGTGTATTTAAATATGTTGAGAATGTGTGAATATTTTTAATGACCTTCTTTTATTCGTTTGGGCATGTAAACATTTGGTCCTGCTGAGTTCCTAAGGAACTCATGCCCAAACCAGCTTCTCAACACCTTTTAAGAGTCCTATCTAGCTATAGCCGTGCCTCTCAAATCGTTGGACCTATCTTATTGATGCCCAATCATCAGAGTCCAGTCCACTCTCCCTACTTCTTTCGTTATTGTTCATTATTTCCATAGCTCAATCCATTGCCTTCATTATCTTTCGCTTATTGCATTTTGTTGCCTTACCGCACTTTATTATCATGTATTCAAAACTCATATATTAGATTATGTGCTTTATCTTCCTACTTTATATTACATGAAACTTAGGTAAGTCTTAACTAATATAGGACTTAAAAGGAAATAGATGGTAATTAATCTTTGCCTCCTATTAGTTATAACTTGTTCATCTTGCACACTCATTTTTCTTAAAGTATTTGAAGCTCAGGTCCTTAATCCGAACAACAGCCTGTTTTCAAAGAGAAAATTTGGAAGAATCACTGATTTCTAATAACAAGGAATGAAACCAGATTTTCATAAAAGGCAATAATGAACGATCACCCAAATGAAATTTCAAATACTCGCCTTCTTCAGAATTTTAAGAAAAACCAAGGTACATTTCAAAATCTCTTTCCTACAAACATCTTTCAAAATTACATTATCATCTATTCTTACAAGTACTTACTTTCATGACTTAACGATTACAAGCTTTAAAATATAAACTACTTTCAAACTCTCCTAACCTTCAATAACTTTGTTATAATCCTACACCCTTCTTATGTCGCACACATATACATTCCCTTTAGTACATAGTGAGACATGCCTTAGTAATAATAAAGCATAGTGTAAATAATTGAGCCCTTAAAATTAATCTAAGCACTATGGAGCTACCTCAGGAATATTTTAAGGGGTTTCTAACACCTTACCCTCATAAGAACAAAAACCCTTACCCATAATCTCGCCGGTTTGCAGACCTATAGTTAACATATCTAGGAATTAAATAGGTACCCTTGTATACCTTTAATTAGTAGGTGGCAACTCTCTTTCATCAACAACAGAGAAACCACAAGTTGAATCATGTCTTGACTAGTGCAAAATAAGGTGCAACACAAGCAACTAGGGGATTATTATATAGTCTTTGGCTCGATAGCATAAATTCCTAAGGGTATGTAAAGTTTGTTACCGAACTGGAGAATAAAGCAACAATGACTGCCGCTTCAACTGGAATACGAAACCCAGAAATTAGATGTATCATCGGGACCGAGGACTATGCAGCCAGCCCCGTAGAAACAAGTTGTACAAGTTAACCACAAGAAATGGCAATTTCTTTTTACCACAACGAATGCTTATGTACTTTGGAAAATGGAAGGAATAAAGTAAAGTCCTTTTATTTCTATCTTGTTTCTTATCTGAACGACGAATTGACTTTGTCGTTTGAAAGTTAAACAAGTACTTCAAATGCTAGTGCCGTAATGAACAAGAGACGTCCTTTTCAAGAGCACCGTAAACATAAGAGGGCCCTCTATTATTAAAATCCTCACGTTAAAGGGTTGATTTCCAAAGAATTTATGCCCGGAATCCAAATGCTTTCGGGGGAAAATACACCCGAATACTTAAACAAAAAGATGCAAAAAAGCAAACATGCACAAATACTTAAACAAAAAAGGACGCGAAGATTAAACTTGCGTAAATGTTTAATCGAAAGCGCGCAGAAAGGAAAACTCATGAAATACTTAAGCAAAAAAGCGCTTTTATTTGTAGCAAAAGCAGTACAGATACAAGAGTGTGGAAAACAAAAGAAAACACAAAACTAAGCTATTGCATCTCCGGGACCCAGAGGAAGAGATGCATATGTACCCCAGGAGAAGTGGATGGATCAGCCGCCGGCTCATTATCTTGGCCTTCATTATTTTGGCCCTAAGCATCACCACCTTTTGGTTCTCTTTAGCTCCTGAGAACTCATAATCGAAACTAGAAGAATCGGTAGCATCAGGACTGGCCGGAAGACCTCTTTTTGTTGCTAACTCCAGCTTAAGAGCCTTAGCAATATCAACGTCAAATTCAATGACACCCACTTTGGCCTCTTCTAAGGTTTTTCTCCGCACGCTATACATAGAATGTGTTTTCTAAACAATGAGGGAAGCCTCTTGGCATTGAAGTTCTTCTTTAAGCTGGTCAACCTCGGCAGAAGTACTGTCCCACGCGGATCTGGTGGCCCGGCTGCTGACATCAAGGTCACGAATAGTTGAGCTAAAAACCTTGTTATGTTCCGTGATCCTCTTATGCCTCTCCTCCACTAGGCATACTTCTCTTTAGCAACAACAATTTCTTCGGCATTGGAGTGTAAGGCTGCCTCCAAGTTATTCAATCATTCAGTGGAAGCAGCCTCGCGATCGGATACAGCAAGAATGGCATTTTGAACCTCAACCCATTTGGCTATAGCTTCGTCAAACTGCACCCTCAACTAGGCGATCTCTTGGCCAAGGGTCACTACATCTTGTTCACTTTGCTGCAACCGAGCCTCCAACAAATAGCCTCCGCGGCCTTAGCTTCTAGTTCTGGAGGCGTGCAGTAGTTTAGTCCGCTCGGCCAAAAGTTGATCCCGCTCAGAGGTAAGTTCCTCCTTATCTCTAATCAACCTTTGGAGGCCCTCCTAAGCAAATAAATTTGCATGCGGAACAAAAAACGCAAACTTGGAATATTACTATATGAAAGAAAGAAAAAATAATGAAGGAAACGAAGAATATACCGTTGCGGCATTATGCATAGCATTGTTCAACAAGCACTCTCCCGAGAGAGCTTGTATATTTTCTCTATATTTTTCTGAAGCCAAAGGCTTTAGATAATTAGCAAGTTTCATCGGCCGGGATAGCAGATTGCATCCGGTAAAGACCGGAAGAGTAACGTTCCTCCTCCTTTGTGGATCTTCTGTGGGGCAGCATAATTTTTCCATATGATCCTAGGGACTGGGGGAGGGAACATCCTCTTCTCGGATAGACGCAGTTGATGGAGATGATGTAGCGGTTACTAGTGGAAGACCTGGTGAAGAAGGAGATAAAGCTGATGGTGTTGAAGTGTGAGAAGTAGCTGTGCCAAATGAAGTGCTGGTTTTTGGTTACTCGTCAACCTAAGACGGCAAGGACTTGGTACTTAGCCTCACGGTACAGGGCGCAGTGACTAGGATTCGAAAATGGGAGTTGGCATTTTCCACCATCTCAAACTCCCCAGAGCGTCGAGGTATCATCCTCGGTTGGTGTAACTAACTCAACAAAATGAGCATTCTCCCATGTTTTTTCTACATCCCGTATATTACCAAAAGCCACCAAATAGCCCAAACAATAACAATATAATTAACAATAAGCTCTCTGATTACTTCAACGATAATTTTTAGCGGAAAGCTCGATTTACGAATAAAAAAATATAATTTAATCCAATTCCTTTTCCATGAATCTACCTACAACTTATATAACATCGTACTTATTCTTAGCATATCATTTTCAGCCCAAAACATCATAAGAATAATCTTCAAAAATAGTCCACACGCCTAGCACCTTAACCTTTATCGTCAACCTCTTATTTTTCATATTATCTTCTTCAATCTACTGAATTAGCACATAGATAAGCTTAACAACAGTAGCCACAACATAAGAAAACTATTTATAACAATTCTAGCCACAACAAACCATTCATATAGCATCAACATAGCCCACAAAAAAGATATGATGATTCCTTACGCCATGTCAATTACTATGTTGTAGAGTTCCACAAAAACAACTAAACCAAAACATGATTAACCTTAAGAACAACAAAAAACATGATTTCATTACCTTAAACAGTAGATACAACTTGAAAACCCCAGCTGGTGTAGCTCACAACAACCCTCAATCACACCACAACACTGTAGGAGTTGTATTCTCTTCTTGAATCAACTTTTGTGTTCAAGTTGGTGTGTCAACACTTGTATTTTGCTATGAAACTCTAATATATATGAAGGAGGGAGTGATTCTTATCTATATCATAAATATTAACACAAATTATGAGGTTACATACCTTTGAAGAGGCCTCCAAAATGGCCACAAGATGAAGAACTACAATCTGCCAAGCACCACGAGATTTCTAGCGTTCGATTCATGTTTTTACCTTAGGTTTTCACCCTAGAATCATGTAGAAACACTTGGAGAGCATTTAGGAGGGTTTAGGAACTATTTGTACGAGAAAAATGAGGTAAAACAACATATAATGGACTTAAAATACAAGCTGAAGTTTTACACTGACTTTGTAGGTCCCATGGGAGCTACAAAGTTGACTTAAAATACTAACATTTAAGCTGAATGTTATGACAAGTTTTACCCAACTTGTCGACATTCAACGAAGCTTATTTTCTTCAATTCGTTTAGCTTCTAAGCCTACCAACCCTCTTGGTGCTTGTTATTAATTATCATTAAATACTTGTAACCACCAAGGCAAAATGATTAAATTACTTAATATATTTTCAAATATAATCTCATTTCTGAGCTTACATCAATTGAAATACGACGTACTCTCACGTTAGAAAACATGGGGTGTAACAATCTTTAATGAAAGAAAAGTTAAACAAGGCACTTATGAGTGCATTTCCATGATGCTAGAAAGGATGAGTTGTTGCCAAAATGATATCATTAGTGGCAATTGCAATAAACTATTCCATCCACCCATGGTCATTGTCATCATCCATGCTAGATAGCAGAGCATGGAGGTCACGCTTGCTGAAATTTATCATTCCCCCGCGAAAGATCTTGGGGGAATTGAGGTTCATCACTCGAGGTAGGGATATCTCTATTCTCGTCTCCTAGCACAGGCGCCGAAAACAAGCGATCATCCTCCACACGGAAGTGCTCACTTGTGCCAAACAAACCAGGTAATGGAGACAGAACTCCACGATGACGGAGTCAAGCTCTCAACTAAAAGAAAACGCTCCCAAAGTGAAGGGATACATATAAATTATGTAAAACCCTTCTTCGATAGGGTTACCCGCTCCGCCATATCAGGAGCGATAATGTCTAGATCTTGGCAAACGACGGCCCATGTACGAGGGTTAAAACAAGGAAATTTTTCTTTGAAGTCTTTAGTTTGACAAGACTTCTAGGGATGATGCTGCTCACTGTAGGAGGAGCAACCTCGTCCTTGTTGCCTTTGCTTTTTGAGGAACCAGGATTTTAAGAAGAAGAAGCCATTCTTCAATGGAAAAGAAGGAAAAACATTTCTCTTAAGAAGAAGGTTAGAGAGAGGTTGAAGACAAAGTACGAGCCGAATGAAGAGAGTTTGAAAAAGTTTGAAGAATTGTGAAGAGTAAATGAAGAAGTTGGATGTGTATATACGTGGATGCTAAATCGATATAGGCGGCTAAAATCGTGGCCATAACTACCTCGATAACCGGAAAAAGTGATGCTAAATTATGTGATTACGTGTCTTCAGGCATTAAATGCAGAGAGACGTGCGTTTAATCAACCGTCAGAAAAACTTTCAGAGGGGGTCAGTGAATTTCCTGCCAAAGAAGGTGTTTCAACTAACTTCCAAGTGACACAGAGTTATGCCACCGGAAAGTAGGGGGCTATCTATATAGGGTAAAATATGCTTTTATTAAATGGTCACATGAGGAAGTGACACGTGGAGCCGAAGACAGAAGATAGTTGAATCCGAAGGCAACAATCTCATCTGTTATCGGAGAAAATTATGAAGTGCAAAGTGTAGTATGAGTACAGCCGACCCCATGTACTCAATAAGTAACAACCCTAACCTTAAGCTAAAAGCAGTGACGAGCTCAAAAGAAATAGTCAGAGACCAATATCAATAATCAATAACAGTTCAGGATATAAAAGAGACACTATAAGTAAATAACTTAATGATATCATGTTCAGCTCGTTCACAATTCAAGCATTTAGACATGCTTTCCAAGTATAATTGTTAAAGCCTAGCACGGATAAGAACATTTCATTTATCAGCTAGTATGAGGAAAATACATCTTTATGCCTTCTTATCAACTATTCATGTCAAGTTAATTATTTCCCAGTAACATCCTCAAGTACTCTCGCTCTCAGCATACTCAAGGTGCCTGACTCAATTGCACACTTCATCACACACGCAATAACTTAGCACTGTACGGGTGGCTAGCATCAATGCCCCTCACCAAAGCACGTGTATATATCATTGTACCTGCACTCAGTGCTGGCATGTCAGAATCTGTAGGGGGATCCTACCCAAGCGCTAATCAAATGCCAATATGGCTTGTTGCGGGGTGAAACCTGATCCAAATAACAATAAAGCAAATATGGCATATTGCAGCGTGCAGCCCAATCCAAATATCATTCTCAACATGGCTCTAAGTCCCACCTCAGTCATCAACCTCTCAAGTCTCAAGGGCTCACAATGTCATATCACTCAGCCCAAACAATATCACATGTGGATTACAACAATAACAACAACAAAATATGATGTAACAATGAATAATGTACAGAGTTGAGATATGATATCCAATGAAGAATCATGATTGGGTATATAACTACAATTAAGACAGATAGCTGAAAACAATTGAAATAGCCCCATTATGTCTCAATAATTAATAACATTGACTGAACATGATTTCTAACATGAATCATAGCTAGAATAATCAAACAAGTAAGGGAAACAAGGATATAACAAGGTGTGATAGCAAAATAAGTCTGGTAATAGTCTAAAGTCCACTCGGATCATGAATACTCTGGTACACGCACACACGCCCGTCACCTAAAATGTGTGTCATCTCAAAGACAACAAATAACATAGTTCCCATGGATAATTACCCTTAAATCCAAGTTTAGATATGTTACTTACCTTAAAATGTGGGACTCAATACTCCAAAACTCCATCCCCATGCGGATTGGCCTCTGAAGAACTTGAATCTTGTCACAAACATCTTAATATCATCGAAGAATGCCTTAGGAAACAATTCAAACAATAAAGCTTTGATCTTATCAAAATCAAAAAGTCAACCCCGGGCTAGCACCCTGAAATCCAACAACACTCACAAATTCCGAATACACATTCAATTACGAGTCCAACATGCTAATTTCATCCAATTCCGACCTCAGATTGACCTTCAAATCATCAAATTTCTTTAGAAAAGGTTTTACTAAAATCTCTAATTTCTTCACTTAATTTCACCAATTAAATGCGAAGAAAAAGGATGGAATCATGGAATATAAAAAAATCCGAGTCAAAAATACTTACCCCCAATCCAAATCTTGAAAATGCCCTCCAAAATCACCCCAAACCGAGCTCTCTAACTCAAATGTGATATAATAACCCAAACCCCCGAAAGAGAGTATTTAAAACATTCTACCCAAGCATACCCTTCGCGATCATGGACACATCATCGCAATCACGAAGCAAAAACTTTAGCTCCTCCAAAAGACCCTACGCGAATGCGAGGAAGAGGTCTCGAACCCGAAGAAGAACGCACCCTCACACTACGCGAATATGGGCATTGCTTTGCGATCGCGAAGGCTTACAGTCAGACGCCCCCAGCAGGCCTCCTTTCTACACAAACGTGACGTTCCTCAAGCGATCACGAAGGTTGCTGCATCCCAAAGCTTCGCAAACGGGATCTCCAGTTCGCGAATGCAAAGAACAACCTATTTACCTTCAAAATGCACTACGCAATCTCGACTACCATTCCGCGAATGCGAAGAAGAAAACCAGACATCAGGAATCAGCAATGCCAAAGCATGGAGAAATGAACCAAAACCCATCAGATACCCATCTGAAACACACCCGAGACCCGCGAGACACCGTCCAATACTTACCACTCCCAAAACATAACACTGACTTAATCAAAGCCTCAAATCACAAAAAACAACATTAAAACCACGAATCGCACCCCAATCAATCCTAAGGACACTAATGAACTTTCAAAATTCAATACTTATTTCGAACATACCTAAAAACCTCGGAATAACCTCAAATTTTGCATGCAAGTCCAAATTGACACAACGGACCTATTAAAACTCCTGGAACAAAAATCCAAACACGATATTAGTAAAGTCAACTCTCGGTCAAACCTATCGACCTTCCAAACCTTCAACTTCCAAACTTTTGCCAAAAAAGCACCAAATCAACCTACGGACCTCCAAATCTAAATCATGTCATACGCCTAAATCAAAAATCATCATACGAAACTATTGAAATCATCAAAGCACATTTTCAGAGTCCTCTGCATAAAATTTAAACTGTGGTCAACTCTTTCAACTTAAGCTTCCAACCTTGGGACTAAGTGTTCCAACTCACTCCGAATCTTCCTCGAATAAAACCATCTACCATGGAAAGTCACGAAACCTCAAATACACATAGTAAAGCATCAAATAGGGGGAACGGGGATAAAGTACTCAATATGACCCATTGGATCATTACATTCTCCCCCTCTTAAACAAACGTTCTACCTCGAATGGGTCTAAAAGCATACCTGGAGTCTCAAATAGTTGAGGATATTTATTTTGCATCTCCTGCTCGATCTCCCAAGTAGCCTCCTTAATAGGATGACCTCTTCAGTTTGCGAAGGACAATATCCTTAACATGTGTGTGGCCCGACTCCTGATGATGTAGAGGATAAGCATGTTGTTGAAATAGTCAAAATCTAGAGAGAACAACAAAAGGCGATTATGGATCACCCCTCGAGGGAAGATCGTGTAATGATACAATTAAAGCAGAAATTATTGAGCGCGTCCAATAACACTAATGGAAGGGCTCAGGCTTCTCCTAGAGTTCCCACAAATCAGATGGCTCAAAGAACAGATAACAACACGCCAAGGGATAAAGTCTGTTTCGATAAAGCCAGAGGGACCTATAGCGGATCTAGGAACTACAACTTGAATGATCCTTTCAAAACTGAGCTCGTGAGATTCATGAGGGAAACGAATGAATGAATGGACCAGAATGCAAAGGAGTTTCATGCTCGGATGGATCAGATCCCAAGCGCATTGTTAGTGCTAAAAGGGCCAGATTCGAGAAAGTATACATAGTTGTCGTTTCAATCAAGCGCAGCATCGCAGTTGATCCCAAAGAGGTTTAAGATGCAATATATTCCAAAGTATAATAGACGTCGCACTCAAAAGAACATCATGACCTACACCACATCGGTAAAAGGAAACGACATGGATCGGCACATTATCGAGTCAGTTTTGTTGAAAAAGTTTGGTGAAATCCTCATGAATGGTGCCCTTATATTGTATTCTCTCTTAATTGAGTATTCAATTGATTCTTTTGAAATGCTTGTAGATTCGTTTAACAAAGCTCATGCTGGAGCAAGAAAGGCCTAGGATAGAAAGGTGGATATATTCATAATTTCGCAAGGAGAATCCGAGCTGCTCCGAGAATTCGTGATCCGGTCCCAAAAATAAAGGATGCTATTTAAAGAGGTTCCGGACGAGTGAGAAGCAGATGCATTTACAAATGGCCTCAATTCGTTAAGTTCTGATGCCTCCCAGAAATTGAAGGAAAGCTTGCTCAAGTTTCAAGGAACCGCATGTGCAGATGTTCACAATCACTATGAGAAGAAAAGGATAGAAGATGACCAACTTGACTCTTCGGCATCCTCCAAGGGACGGGGTCATGACATGAATCAGGAAAAATTAAAAACTGACTTTGATACAGATCAGGGGTCCTCTAGGGGTCATTTTCTACCGTACGAGAGGACCAATGGGCATAACAGTAAAGGATTCCAGTCATCGGATAGGTTTGCTTCTGATCGAAGGACGATCATGGCCAGAATAACAGATTATTGCAAGAGAAAGAGGTGCCAGGGTCCCAAGATCGGTAGAATTGGTATCATTAATGACGAATATCAAAGAAGCACAATTTTTTAAACCAATTCGATCGGATCCTAACAAAAGCGATCCTAATATGTGGTGTGAATTCCATGGGACTCACTACCGTACAACTGAGAACTGCCAACATCTTCACGAGGAGGTGGCGACTTTGTTGAAAAATGGCCATCTTAGAGAGTTTTAGGTGACCGTGCAAAAACTAACTATGCTAGAAGCCAGGACAATGCGGAGCCATCAAAGACAACAGCCGGGTCACTTTGGATGACAATCAACTTGATCTTCGAAGGAAACGAGATCAATGGGATAACTTTTTCGGCAGCAAAAAGGACAAAAAAAATGGTGACTCATGGCAAGAGAATCTGAGAAGCCACAGAATATGACATTACCTTCAAAAAGGAAGATGTTGATGCACTCCTTCTTCCGCACAAGGATGATTTTGTAATTTCTCTTAATGTTTAAGATTTCAAAATTAAGCGTGTTTTGGTTGATCCAGGAAGTTTAGCCAACTTCATACAATGGAGGGTTCTGGAATAAGCAAAGTATATGATATCTCCAACGACAAAACTTTTAGCTGACTTCAACCTAACAAGTGTCACAACCCAACGAGAAAATTTTCTGCCCACACACACCGAAGGAGTGACGAAGAACATTTTGTTCGAAGTGGTAGATGTCGATATGGGCCATAATGTGATCCTCGGAGGTCGTGGATATATGAGATCAAGCATGTGTCCTCGATCTATCATCAATTGTTGAAGTTTTCGACACAGGAAGGGATCGGCCAGATAAGGGAAGATCAACCGGCATCAAGGGAGATGAATTTTTTAACTGTTTTCACCAGGAAGGACAGAAAAACTAGCAAACAGCAATTATAGGAATTGATGCCTTCTCCCATCCAAATTAAGGATGATAAAAATAGGGAGTTATCGAAATTATATCAGGTATCGAGATCTTTTCAGGTACCAAAGAAGACGGAAGAAACAACCGTAGAAGAGCTCGAACAAGTGGCTTTGTTAGAGGAATTTTTGGAAAGGAAATTCCACTTATGTATGGTGTTGAGTTCTAAACTCGGGTTAAAACTTATAGATCTCCTTAAAACTAACATTGACTTCTTTGCGTGGTAAAATTTAGGTATGACGGGTATTCCATCTGAGGTGGCGGTCAACAAACTAAGTTTGGATCCAAACTTCCCACCGGTAAGGCAAATGAAATTCCTGATAGCAGAGGTCAAAAATAGGTTTACTAAGGAAGAGGTAACCCGACTACTCAATATCGGTTCGATTCGAAAGATAAAGTACCTGGAATGGCTAGCTATGTAGCAGTAGTGCCTAGAAAAGAATAATAAATTTAGGATGTGTGTAGACTATAAGGATCTAAATAAGGCATTCCCCAAAGACTCATTCTCGTTGCTAAACATCGATCAAATGATTGATGCTACGACCGGGCACGAGCTAATGAGTTCTCTTGATGCTTATTCCAGGTATAATCAAATAAGGATGAACCCGGAAGATCAAGAAAAGACTTCTTTCATCACAAACTTTGGTACATATTTCTATAATGTGATGCCTTTTGGGCTTAATAACGCTGAAGCCACTTATCACAGACTCGTTAATAAGATGCTTGAAAACTAGATAGGTAAGATGATAGAAGTTTATATTGACGACATATAAGTCTCTAAACACAGGAGATCATTTGGAACATATCCAAGATACTTTTGATATTGTCACGACCTAAAATCTAACAAGTCGTGATGGAACCTAACACTAGGTAAGCCAATTAACATTCAACGTAACTTGTATGAGAATAAATAAGAGTAAATGAGTAAAGTGACTGAATTTCTAAACAAACTCCCAAGGATTGGTAGTACAAGTCATGAGCCTCTAAAACATAGAATCTACAAAGCTGGTACGAAATAAATACTTCATTTGCATACATAAACAGATTTGAGAATCTAAAGCTACCAAGGACAAGTGGAAGCTATAACTAGAATGCAGGTGCATCTTCAATGCCGACTTCCGCCATACACAACAACATCAACTCCAAGATCTGCATGCAAGGTGCAAAAGTGTAGTTTGAGTTCAACTGACCCCATGTACTCAATAAACAAACCTAACATCGGGTTGAAAGAAGTGACGAGCTTGGAAGAAGGTTAGTGTCCAACATCAATAGCCAATTACAACTCGTAATAATATAATGAGAATAGTAAAGGTAAACTACTCAAGATATATATACTCAACTCCTTCACAATCACTGGAAACTAGGCATTCTTTTCAATTATAACAGTTAAGTCCCAATCTTACCACTGAAAATCTACTAAACATGAGTTTATTAGAAGAACTGTATTCCCAATTCACAACACCAGACAAAAATTTTCGTTTACTAATTAGCATGAGGAAAGCACATATGTATGCCTACATGTCAATATACATGTCAAGTCATCAATTATCATATACCATCTAGCATTAGGAATATACATTTTTATGCCTACATGTAAAATATACATATTAATCATCAATGTCACATTACCGTCTAAAATGAAGAAATTGCATCTCTATCCCTACATGTTAAGTTTGCATGTCCAATGTATGAATTCACTGTGATATCCCCAGGTACTCTCACCTCAACATACTCATATTGTCTGTCTCAAATTCTCACTTCATCACACACACACACATTCACTCAGCACTATACGGGCGCCTCGCATACATGCCCTTCACCAAAGCACGTGTATGTATATCATTATGCCTGCGCTCATTGCTGGTATGTCAAACTTCGGAGGGGCGAATCTGGCCCAAGCGCTAATCAAAATCCAATATGGCCTAGTGTTGTATACAGCCCAATCCACCCTAAAAATAAAGCCAATAAGGCATGTTGCGGCATGCAACCCGATATAAAAGAATAATAAAATAATAATAAAGCCAATATGGCCTGCTGAGGCGTGCAGCCCGATCCACAAACAACACTCTCAACACGGCTCTAAGGCCCACCTCTGTCAACAACCTCTCAAGTATTAAAGGCTCACAATCTCATACCATTCATCTCAATAACACCACATATGGAGAAACAATGATAATTTGTGATGTAAGAATGAATGATGAACAACGATTAAGATATGATATGCAAATGAAGAACTCTGACTGAGTGTAAAATTACAGCTAAATAAGATGACTCAAAATAGCAGAAAAAACCTCATTAGGTGTCAATCGAATAAGCACATAGCCTAAAAATGATTTCTAACATGAATCACAACTCAGGTAATAAAACAAGTAGGGGAAAACACGAACATAACATGATATGATAGCAAAACAACTCTGGTACTAGTCTTAAAGTCAACTTGAATCATGATAACCCTGTGCACGCCCACACGCTCATCACCTAGCATGTGCGTCACCTCAACACATAAAAAATAACATGATTCCCAATGATAATTACCCTCAATTCCAAGTTTTTAAACATTACTTACCTCGAACAAGCCAAATCAAATACTGAGCAAGCCAAAAATTACTGTAGAAGTGCCATCCCATTTTAAATCAACCTCCGAACAGCTCAAAACTAGCTAAAAGCAACTCAAAATGTCTAATAATGCCAACTCGAGCAAACCCAAACGATAAAGGTTGAATCTTTTATCAACTACTCAAAGTCAACAAAAAATTTAAATCTGGGTTGTATCTCGGAACCCAACAAAATCACAAATTCCGATAACCCATTCGAATACGAGTCTAACCATATAAGTTTCATCCAAATCCGAGCTTAATTTCATGCTCAAAACCTCAAATTCATTCTTTTAAGTTCAAGTCAAAAACCCCCAATTCCTTCTCTTCAAATCCTTGATTTAGGTGTAATAATCCATGGAAATAAAAAATACATAATAAAAACAAAGATAAAATTACTTACCCTCATGATTTGGGTGTTTATTTCCTCAAAAATCGCCTTACTTGTGCTCTAGGAACTCAAAAAGCGGAGAAAATAAACGCAGAATTCTGAAAGTTCAGGTTTTAATGCACTGCTATTGTCCTTCTTCGCGCTCGCGGTCACAAACCTCACGATCATAATTCAAAACAATTACAGCATAGTTTTTACCCTTTCGCAATCGCTGCCTTTTCCCCATAATCGCAATAAACAAACTCTATTACCCCTCCTAAACTCTTTCCAGACATCTTGTAGTATAACGACCATAATATTTTGTACAAAACTCAAAATAACAAACAGTTTGATTTTTTAAAAACTAGAAACATAGGGCTACAACTTTTATTTTTAGATCACCTCTGAATTCCTTATAAATAGCAAGATTTTAGCTTCCAAAGTTAGTCTTGAGACACCAGAAATTCTTCAACGCGATTGCGAGAAAGGCTTCTGCGATCGCGATTCACAATGCCGAAACAGCAATTTGCTCTTCGCTAACATGACCCCAAGGCGATCGCAATTCACACCCTTGTAGCGAATAACCAACAACTAAAAAGGGCCTAGAAATGGTCCAAAATCACCCCGAAATTCACCCGAGCACCTCGGGACCCCGTCTGAACATACTAACAAGTCCCAAACCATAATATGGACCTGCTCGAGGCCTCAAATCACACATAATAATAGCAAAACCACGAATCGTCGATCAAGATCATTCTCTTAAGTTCATAAACTTCAAACTTCAAACACAGCGTCTGATTCAAACCTAACCAATCCAGAATCCAACTAAAATTTGTACGCAAGTCCCAAATGACATAACAGACATATTCCAACTTCCGAAACAACAATCCAAACCCGATAACATCGAAGTCAACTCTCAATCAATTATATGAACATTGTAAACCTTCAAATTGCCAACTTCAAACCTTCAAGTCCAGAATAACCATCTGGACCAAACGGAACAATCAATACTCGAGGTCAAATACACAAAAGTCAAACTTGGTCAACTTTTCCAACTTAAAGCTTCCTAGATAAGGATCATTCTTCTTAATCAATATGGAACCACTCAAAAACCAAAACCGACGGATATACGCAAGTCATAATACACCATATGAAGCTACTCAAGACCTCAAACAACCAAACGAGATTCAAATGCTCAAAATGAATGGTCGGGTCGTTACATTCTCCCACACTTAAACATACATTCATCCTCGAACGTGCTAGGAGTCATTCCAAAGCCATCAAGTCATTGTATAAACTCACCATGCACATACTCGTGGGTGATCCCACGTCACCAAAATCCATATAAGCCTCACAACACAACTTACTGATGATCCTTGCTTTAACCTTAGCCCATAAACCTTAGAATCAAATCTTCAATATCCGAAATCGATTGCAAGACTTGATTCTCACATCTATACATTGTATATCTCTAAAAAGCCAAATCAAGCAATAACCATAACCCAAGATGTAATCACATGGTATGCCAAATAACTAAGATACTCATAGCAATAGCTTCTGACTACAATAGCGGCTCAATAACAAACCTGGTATCGATAACAAACCTCATCTCAAATAAAACCTTGTTCTAAACCTTCGTACACCGTCGATGACGAAAGAAACACGTAGAAATTCATAACCACCTATCAGTTCAATAAGTCGTGGATCTCTATCGCCCGCCAATAACCATAGCCAAATTTTGAGCTGACTAATGACGTTACTCTTCCAAACATACCTTAATAAAATTTGATGGTGCTCATTCCAGGTCATATAATCTCATCTCATCCAGTACAATTTGCTCGACCGACATGTCACACGAGAACCACCTAGATCCATATATTGGCAACTCGTGTATCAAACAAACATAACTCGAATGCAAGAAATGATGGAAGAAGCACCAAATGAGAGAATCATCCCGCAAGCTCGACAAATATCACCACAAAGTGCAATGCCATGAACCCATCTTACAGAGAAAAAATAAACACATGAATTAAACACAATAATCATGTTCCAACACAACTCCACCGCGATGTGTCGCCAAATCCGAATACCGACCCACATGGAATACCTCGAGCCACGATGCTCAAAATCAATAACCATATGCATATTGACAACAAACTCGTGAAGTGCATGACCATAACCATGGAGAAACAAATAACAAAATATACCACCTTTAGGAAGACCATAACCAAGGCGCAATCCATCATCCAATACCCTAAGAACCATCCCACTCGAATTTCACCACAAGGTCCAACAGAACTGCATGAAGTGTGTAAACAGTCAGCAGTCTCACAACCCATTTCAACATAGAAGAGCAACACACAGAACATCTCAGAACACAAATAAGATCAACTCTAACTGATGACACACCGCTCAACAATAGTTGTGTTGAGTAAATAAATCTGACCCGATAAAGAATACACATCTCTATAGGCCAACAAGTGGCTTCCAAATCGATTCTAATCCTCCCAAAATGACTAGATAACAATCCCAATGATCCACCAAGCCTATCCATTACACATACCATCACAACACCAGACAATAATTTATGTTTTATCAATTAGCATGATGTAAGTAAATCTCTATGAATACATGTCAATATACATGTCATCAATTATCATATACCATCTAGTACGAGGAATATAGATCTCTATGGTTACATGTAAAATCATCAATGTCACATTACAGTATTATGAGGAAAATGCATCTCTATGCCTACATGTTAAGTATGCATGTCCCATAAATGATTTCATGGTTATATCCCCAGGAACTCTTACCATCAACATAATGAAGATATCTGTCTTAAATGCTCACATCATCACACACACACAATCACTCAGCATTGTACGGGTGCTAGGCATCAATACCCCTCACTAAAGCACGTGTATGTATATCACTGTGCCTACGCTCACTGTTGGTATGTCAAACTTCGAAGGGGTGGATCCTTCCCAAGCACTAATCAAAAGCCAATATGGCATGTTGCAGCATGTAGACCAATCCACCATAATAATAAAGCCAATAAGACCTGTCGTGGCATGCAACCTAATACACAATAATAATAATAATAATAATAATAATAATAATAATAATAATAATAACAACAACAACAACAACAACAACAATAATAATAATAATAATAATAATAATAATAATAATAATAATAATAATAATAATAATAATAATAATAAAGCCAATATGCCCTGCTGCGGTGTGCAGCTCGATCCACAAACAAAACTCTACACTACACTAAATCCCATCTCAGTGATCAACCTCTAAAGTCTCAAAGGCTTACAATCACATACCACTCAGCTTAATAACTCCACAAATGGAAAAACAATAATAACATGCGATGTAACAATGAATGATGAACAAAGTCTGAGATATCATATACAAATGAAGAACCGTGACTGATTGTATAATTACAAATAAATGAGATAACTCAAAATAATAGAAATAGCCTCATTGGGTCTCAACCAAATAAGCACACAACCTAAATATGATTTCTAACATGAATCACAGTTCCGGTATTCAAACAAGTAGGGGAAACACAGATAAAACATGATTTGATAGTAGAACAAGTTTGGTACTAGTCTAAAAGTCAAGTTGAATCATGATTACCCCAGTCCACGCCTACACGCCCATCACCAAGAATGTGTGTCACCTCAACACATCACAAATAACATGGTTCCTAGGGGTAATTACCCTCTATTCCAACTTTCCAAATGTTACTTACCTAGAACAAGCATAATCAAATACAGAGTAAGCCAAACAATACTCTAGAAATGCCATCTCGTGCGAATTAACCTACTAACGACTCGAAACTAGCCAAAAGCAACTCAAAACATCAAATAATGCCAAAGGGAGCAAACCCAAACGATAAAGGTCGAATCTTTAATCAAATACTCAATATCAACCCAGGCCCGCATCTCGAAACCCGACAAAACTCACAAATTCCTATAACTCATTCGAACGAGTCTAACCATATAAGTTTCATCCAAATCCAACCTCAATTTCATATTCAAAACCCCAAAATTCATTATCTTACATTCAAGTAAAAAAAGCCAATTTATTCTCTTCAAATCCTTGATATCCATGGAAAAACAAAATATATAATCAAAACAAAGATAAAATTATTTACCCTCGTGATTTGGGTGTTTACCCTTTGCGGCCGTGGCCTTTTCCCCGCGTTCGTGATGAACAAACTCCATTACCTTCCTAAACTCTTTCCAGACAGCCTATAGTATAACAGCCATAAATGTTTTTTACAAACAAATGACAAATTGTTTGATTTTCTGAAAACTAGACACAAAGAACTACAACTTTAATTTTTGGATCACCTCCAAATTTCTTATATAATCTTCCAAAGACAACCCTTTGATTGCAGAAATTCTTCTATGCGATCGCGAGAAAGGCTTCCCTGATCATTATTCACAATGCCCAAACAATAATTTGCTCTTCACGAACGCGGCCTCAAAGTCTACGATTGCGATTCACACATCAAAAGAGCAACAACTTAAAATGGCCTAGAAATGGTCTGAAATCAGCCGAAAACTCACTAGAGCCCCTCGGGACCGCGTCCGAACATAGAAACAAGTCCCAACACTTAAGACGGACCTACTCGAGGCCACAAATCACACATATTTACATCAAAACCACTAATCATCGATCAAGTTCAATCTCTTACAATCATAAACTTCAAACTTTGAACCAAACGTCCGATTCAAGCCAAACCAATCCAGAATCCATCCAAACTTTTGCACTCAAGTCCCAGATGAAAAAACAAACATATTCCAACTCTCGAAACAACAATTCAAACCTGATAACATCTAAGCCAACTACCGATCAAACCTATGAAATTTCCAAACCGTCAAATTGCCAACCTTCGCAAAATACTGCCGAAACATTCTAGAAACATCTAAATGCAAATATGGGCATAAGCCCAAGTCCAATATCACCATCCGGACCTAACGAAACCATCAATACACCGATTTGATGTCAAATACACAAAAGTGAAAGTTGGTAAAATCTTCCAACTTGAAGCTTCCTAATTAAGAATCATTCTTCCAAATCAATCTAGAATCACTAGAAAACCAAAACCGATGATACACACAAGTCATAATACAACATATGAAGCTACTCAAGGCAACAACCGAACGGGATGCAAATTCTCAAAGCGACTGGTTGGGTCATTATAGACATTCTGAGGAGGTACAACGTGAAGCTCAACTCGGTGAAATGCAGTTTCAGGGTTGGAACCGACTAGTTCATGGGGTTTCTTGTCTCACAAATAGGGATCGATGTGAAAACCGACAAAATCAAAGCCATCGAGGATACCTCAGACCAGCTAACGATTGTGAAAGAAGTACAAAGGTTGACTGGTAGGTTAGCGGCTCTAAGCAGGTTCATCTCGAGGTCTTCGGAGAAGTGCCACCACTTATTTTAACTTTTGAAAAATAAGAACAACTTTATATGGACTTCAGAACGCCAACAAGCATTGAAGGACCTAAAAACTACCTATCCAGCCCTCTGTTGTAGTCAAAATCGAGGGAATGTGAGCAACGACTAATTTATCTAGCGGTCCCAGAAATAGAGGTAAGCATCATCTTGGTTCGGGAAGAAGAAGGTATGCGATTTCCTCTTTATTACATTTGTAAAATAGTATCAGGAGTGGAAACACGATATTCGCACCTTAAAAAATTGGCTAAATGGGAAGTAAAATATTGTGAATTCAACATAGAATACAAGCCCAGGACTGCAATTATGTTGCAGGCTTTGGCCGATTTTGTGGCCTATTTCAGTCCAGGATTATTGTTTTTGGTTACTAAAGGATTGGTGTTGGTATCAGAAACGTTATCGGGAGTTTTGACCTTGTTTACGAATGGAGCCTCTAATGTAAAAGGGTTAATTCTCTGGTAGTTCTAACCACTCCCATAGGAGAAACACTAAGACATACTATTAGAATTGTACCATTAACTAACAATGAAGCCGAATACGAAGCTTTGGTTGCAGGGGTCAAACTAGCTCGCGCACTAGGTTGCGAGGTCATCGAGATAAAGTTTGACTCTCAACCGGTGATAAACCAAGTGTATGGAATTTTCGACACAAGGGAGGAGCGCATGCAACAATAATTAAACAAGGTTCAAGCATTACTTTCAGGATTCAGAGAGTGGTCAACCGTCCATATCCCAAGGGAGGAAAATGTGGAGGAAAATGCTTTGACTAACTTGGGTTCATCCACAGAGATGAAAGGATCTAATTCAGGTGATGTTGGATGTGGACGGCTACTGCAAAGTAAATTCAACCAACTTAATCTGGGATTGGAAAAATGAGCTCATTGCATATCTCAGTCATGGCAAATTACCCAAGGACCCAAAAGCATCTCGGGCACTACGGACCAAAGTAGCTTGTTACTGTCTTGTTAATAAGTAGTTATACAGAAAGTCATTTCAAGGACCATTGTCTCAGTGTCTAGGGGCCTCAGAGGCTGACTACATGAAGAGGGAAGTCCATGAAGGGGTCTGCGGAAACCAGTCCGGTGCAGACTCGTTCGTTCACAAGATAGTAAGGGCCGGATACTATTGGCTCGAATGGAATAGGACGCGAATACATTAGTACAAAAATTCCACAAGTTTCAACGCCATGCACAATTAGTGCACCAACCAGCCGAACTTTGCATTCGGTAGTGTCACCATAGCAGTTCATGAAATGGGGGATGGACATAGTCGGTCCCTTACCATAAGGGCCCGGGAAGGTAAGATTTATTTAGGGTTTAACTGATTAATCTACTAAATGGTAAGCAATCCTTAACAAAAGATCAAAGAACCTGAAATGGTTGACTTCACATAGGACCACATAATCTGCCAGTTCGAAATACCAAAGGAGATCGCTTGTGACAACGAGCCACATCTCGTAGGTTTTAAAGTCACAAAGATTTTGGAAGGATTAAATATCAAGTGAATTACAACTTCTCCATATCACTCAAGTGCTAATGGACAGGTGAAGTCAACCAACAAGGTGATTATAGAAAACATTAAAAAGAAGTTAGAAGATGTAATAGGCAAGAGGCCAGATGAGCTACCTGGTGTTCTATGGGCTTATCAGACCCCAACAATGTCAAGCACGGGAGAGACCCCCCTTTTGCTCGTGTACGGTTCGGAAGCTTTAATACCGGTAGAAGTAGGGGAACCAACTCTAAGGTCTTCCCAAGCAAATGAAGAACCAAACAAGTAAGAGTTGCTAGTCAAGCTTGATTTGCTTGAGGACCACCGGGATCTAGCATATGTGAGGATGGTGGTGCAAAAGCAAAGGATTGAAAGGCATTATAATCGCAGGGCAAATCTTTGATATTTCCAAGTATGGGATTTGGTTCTATGGAAAGTCGCTCAAAGCACCCGAGAAGTCAACAACAGGATGCTGGGATCGACATGGGAAGGACGTTATCGGGTTTCAACTATAACCGGTAAAGGTTCATACAAGTTGGAAAATCAAGATGGAGTTAAACTGCCAAGCAATTGGAACGCGACTCACTTCAAAAGGTATTATTGCCAAAGATCCTTGCTAATACTAGAAGTGTGTGCTTCACTCCTTTTCCCTTTGACCAGTTTTTGTCCCAATCGGGTTTTTCTGCAATGTTTTAACGAGGTAGCAATGTAAAGCATACTGTGAAGGAAGGATTATCGGTAAACTTAGCAAAAGCTCTGTATGGATCGACTCATATGGCAAACAACCTGGGGATGGTTAGATAATCTTTGGCCTGATGGTACAACTCATCTCCCAAGAGTCTCATCGGCCTCAAGTGAAGGATTGTTTACCCATCCACAAGTTGGTTCCATTAATGAGGAAGCAACATAAAAGCTTGTGCCATGAATAGATCGTCATCGGTGAATGCAAGACCTCCAGTGTCTGAATTGTCATGCTTAGCGTCCGTGCAGTGGGGGAGGGGGGAGGGAATAATACATGACAAGACACTAAAATTGTTACGAGAATCGGGGACTGTTAAACAGGGGTTGATGCCTTGTCAGGACCAGGGACTACATGATCAGCCCTGTAGAAATAAGCTGCCACATGTATTGGCAGCTTTATTTACTTCACAAAATAATTTGCTTATGTAAATATACTTTTAAAGATAGAAGGAATAAATCAAAGTACTTTTGTTTTTATCTTATTTCTTGTCTGAATGATAAGATAATTTATTTTACCATCTGAGAGTTAACAAAAACTTCAAATGATTGTGCCGGAATGAACATGACACGTCCTCTTCAAGAGCACCATAAATATAAGGGCTCTCTCATTTGAAACCTTCATAGTAAAGGGTAGATTCTGAAAGAGTTTATGCCCCGAATCAAAAGCTTTCAGATATAAGAATATTTCTAAGGCTTTGACAGTTAAATGGAAGAGAATATTTTTCGCACAACACTAAGGAAAAATATTTCTTATATTAATTAAAGTGCTAAACATAGTAAGAAGTTTTAGTGGTCATTGTTCCTGGTGGAAGAAGGCTATTCCTCTACCGGTACAGAGCCTTCCTCTTCTTCAGTTTTCACTTCGGATCCCGAAGAGTCAGAATTAGTATTCGAGGAGTCAAGTGTAACGGGCTGAGCATGAAGGTTCTCACGAGCGGTTAACTTTAGTTCCCGGGATGTGACAATGCAATCATCGATTTTGGAAATGCCTTATTTTTCCTCCTACAAAGTCTCTCTCTTCATTTGATACATGGCGTATGTCTTCTTGAAGACGAGGGAATCTTTTTGGTCCTAGAGTTCTGCTCGGAGCTTATCAATATTGCCTTGGAGCTCTTCATTTTCAGCTTTCATTGTGCTTATTCATGAATCAATCTCAACGTTGGTGGTTAAGTGAAGTCGGTTGCTTCATAACTCTCTTGATTCTGTCTTTCATTTTGGCTCTCCTCTCCTCGGAAGCATTGGCCTCATCAGTTTTGGCACATAAGCCAGCCTCCAAGTTATTAACTTGTTATATGAAGAAAGACTCGCGCTCGGCATCGGTAGTCACATTATCATGAATCTTAACCCATTTAGCCTTTGCTTCCTTAAGGTTCTCATGTATCTAGGCGGCTTCTTAGCTATGAACCATGCTATCTTGTTCAAAGTGCTACAGTCGAGCCTCGAGCTCATCCAGTTGAGCGATTTTGGCCTCTAGCACCGAAAGGCGCTCAACGAGCTGATTCCTCTAAGCTAAAAGTTTCTCTCGTTCTGAAGCAAGCTCTTGCTTGTCCAGAATAAACCTTTATAGGACCTCGAAGGCAAGAATATTGGCCTGAAAAAGGAATAAAATGAAAATTATGACTTTGAAATGTAAATTGAAAGAAGAAAGAAGTGAGATTGCTACCTGCTTTGATTAATGCATGATATTATTTATTAGACACTCCCCAAAAGGGTGTCCATCTTTTTCCAGTCCTTCGCTGAAGTCAGCGGCTTCAGATAGTTGGCGAGCTCCACCGGCTTGGAAAGAAAATGGCACCCACTCGAGATCGAGAGAACAACACATCTTCTTCTATGAGGGGTCTTGAGGTAGAGCCGAGTAAGCACTTCCAAGATTTCTATGATTAAGCGACCGTAGGGGAAAGGCATCCCCTTCTTGTTCGACAGATGTCGGTAGAGGAGAATCAATTAATGTTAGTGGAGAAGGAACTATTGGTGCGGATGGGGAAGAAACCGTCGGTGTACAAGGCGTGGCATTTGTGGTTGGATGAGTAATCGGTGACAGAGGAAAGTCTGGCCGAACTCCTCAGACCGGGGACATCGGCAGGGATCGAAAAGTGTGAATCGACTTTTTTAGCCAAACCCATTCCCCCAGAGCGCCTGACCTTCCTCTGATGATGGATTTTGAATCTCTACCGGTGAGCACCCGTTGAGCTGATGAATACCTTTTTCATCATTAACGAGGACGCCTTCATCATTATCCCCTTCTTCATCATCAATAACCACTATGACTAGTTCAGTTGATGATCTTCTTAATCTCTTCTCCTGAGCAACAGTCGAGGAGGTACGCTTCCTCTTTGGTTTCTTACTTTTAGACTAGGGATTCCGAGAGGAGACACTCTCACTGGAGACTCGAGCAGATCAGCGATCCCTGCTCCTGCTAAGCACACTTTCCAATACCCGTTCTGCATCATCGGGGTCAGCGAGAGCCTCGACGTCGGTGCACACAATAGAACCGTTCAAAAGTCATGTGTGGAACAAAAGAATAGTTAATGAATTTCTCCTAAGTTGTTGAGATTGAAATAAAGAAGAATTTTTTTGCATACCCTTATTCTTGGGAACAATCTCTTTCCATGGACGAGATTCTGGCATTGTAATATCGAGAATTCTCTGTACCCACCGATCCAGACTTTGAACCCGTGTTGGTTCACAGTGAGTAGCTTAAATGAAGAAAATAAAATTTCAACTAAGGAGAATGCTTTTTCACGAAGAAAGGAGACAAATATACAAGACTTACGAAAAAGGTACCATGATTCGGGAAAAGCTGGCGTTGTGGTAGGGATGATGTCCCTGGTAGCAATGACAACAAACTGTTCCATCCATCCACGGTCATTATTATCTTCAACACCGGTAAGAAGGGAGTTGTTTTCACGCTTCCTGAGATTCAAAACACCCCCCCCCCCCACAAAATATCTTTGGGGAGTAAAGATTCATCATATGCGTGAGGGTTAGGGTTTTCCTAGTTTCAGCGCATAGTTAGTAGAGGCAGGCCACCGTACGCTATATGGATGGGCCTACCTGTGCCAAGAAAACTTGGTACCCGTGGCAAAACTCTACTGTTAGTGGGTCAATTTCTTTACCCGCTCCCAAGGTGAAAGGACCCAAAGTAAACGGGTACATGTAGACATACATGAACCCCATCTTCGAGTAGGTAACTCATTCTATCACATTAGGGATAAGAATTCAATTGTTAGCCTAGTTACATTCCCCCTTCACAATAGGGATGTTAGAAGGTCCAATGGAGGAAGGGTATCTGCGGACATGCTAGAGCATTTTGCTTTTTGAGTCCGAAGGTGGTTCGTGTTCTTTGACATCGGTGTCGTGCTAAGACGAAGTGGTATGATGGTGTTTATGGTTGGAGGTTAACACTCAACGTCAACCTTTTTGATTTTGTTTTTCTTTGGGCCTTCACTGAAAAGAAGGCCAACATTTTCGGAGATAGAAGTACAATACGACATGGTGGTAGAAGATCTTTGGAGATGTTTTTATTGAGAAAGTAAGGTGTTGCTAAAACGTTCTTAGGGAATTCAGAGAAGAAGAAAGAGTTTTGGAAATAGTGAAAGTAAAGAGTACAAATGAAAAGTAGTGGAGAATTTATAGACGAAAAAAATCATGGTCATGATTGCCTCGAAAACCAGCGAAAGTACTTGCTGAATAATGGGAAAACACGTGATCAGGATATTAAATACGAGAAGACATCCGTCCTTTCTAGTATCAGAGGCTTTTAAGAAACTTTTCTACCCAGAAAAGAACTCTTATCTACTTTTTGGTAATACTGAGCTGCGTCACCGGAAAGTAGGGGACTACCTGTATGAGTTAAAATTTGTTAACGACGGCTAGGCGAATGATGGAATGACACGTGGAACTAAAGATAGGTGGGATATGAATTTGCAAACAGCTGGCACTGGATGCAAGCATGCGGCCAGTGTTGAACGAATCCCGAAGACAGAGCAGCCGATGACCAAGGTTCAAAACATTGTCATTAGGTAACATTCAGTGGGCTGTCGTTATAGAGAATATCTGCATTTATAGCCTATGCACCCATCAATGATAATTTTATTCTCATTCAAGAGGAACTTGATTTGAGGTTCTTGTCTCCTTGAATCAATCTATAAATAAGAGGATTAACATCCATTTTAGGGACATAAATTCTTTACACACCAAAAGCCTAATCTATTGTCTTATTACGTTCTATTAGAACACCTGAACATTGCTTTTACTTTTGACATCGGAAAGGCTGCGTTCTTAGTCAAGCTTGTAATCTTCTTTAATTTGATTCGTTAATATTATTTCTTGTCTTATTTTTTTATTATTTTTGGATCAAATTAATTCGTTTGTCTATACACTTTGCTATGAATTCAGGTGTACCATTTTACGGGTAAACAAAGAGTATTTTATATATTGACTCTCGCTACTATTTTGGTGGGTCAATCAAATACTTTTTGAGTACTCTCGTACTCATTCCTTCTTACCTGCATATAGTACGGATTTATGGTGCCAGAAAGTTCAGAGAGTGAGCTTTGGATAGCTATACTTCAGTTTCCAACGGTGAGCCAATGAGAAGTTTTATTTTGTGTCTCATACAATTGACACTAGTTGTATGAGGCTCATTTTTGTCTCACAAAATTGTGGACCCCAATCTTACACTGCTGGGTCCACAGAATTCTGGGTCCACAAAACTGTGAGACAAAAAGTTGGCTCATACAACTAGTGTAAATTGTATGAGACACAAAATAAAATTTTCGGTGAGCCAACTATCTAGTTCAAAAGTCGCCTGTACTCAATCTTGTTCTTTTTTCAGTCCTTTCTGATGTATAAGTATTGAATAGGTATTTATTCACTCTTAGTACCTCATGAATTGTATTGTCCGATACTGTAGTTATTCTAGCTGCCACGATGTAATTGGGATATTTAGATATGGTTATTATGGGATTCTCTTTAGATTAGACTGATCAATATCATTACAATGGGTTGTGTACTTGTGTCTAATATCATGTTGATATTTGTGGTTCACTCGACATGGGATGTCGGTCCAGTCAGGTGTGTCGGTTTTTGGGTTGTGACAATCTTTTTTGGCGAATCTCCAATTTAAGGATTGATGGAAGTCGTGGAACCAATTGGGAACTTATCATTTGAATTTGCTTTTTCATGAAACTAGGTATCTTAATATTTTTTTAATATGTATTGATAATGAATTAATTGATAAATTCTAAACATCAAAATAGAGTAGGTTTATGTAATCTTATAACAGCGCAAGGGAACAATTGCGAATTTATCTACGTGAAATTATGTCCAAATTAAATCTGATATTGGACAGAAGTAGAACTAGCATCCTCTTAGCATTGTAGAGTTAAAAGATCATTTAGAAAATATGAGTTCGTGCACAAAAGGAAACTCATTATTCTATGTGCTAGCTATAAAGCTTTCCTAGATGTTACAATGGAAAGGCTAGCTAGCAAAAAGGCACATACATAAACTAAGTGTACGATAAAAAGTTTCCCATACTATAATACTCAATCTTCTTTCCAAGTTCCACCCAAAAGTTCTCCGAGTTTAAAAAATTGCACCACTCGTTTGAGAAATAAAAAACAAAACGAGTGTTCTTTTCTTCAGCAATGCAAAGTGGTTGCGATTTTGATTCTTTGACAATGAACTGAAAGAATGGTCACTTTTTGGACTTGTCTAGTGTTATGGATATAATTTTATACGGGTAAAACCAAGCTCATGATACACCCCGGCCCCCGATAAGATAAATCGAGCTAGAGACATGATGACGAGGAACCGAAATCGAGGGAAGGGTCTTATCGAGTCAGAGTCCGAGGGGGCATGACGCCCACCCTCGAGAATATCAGGGCCATGATCCGGGATCAATCCAAGTCCTAAAGGCTTCGGAGAACATTGTTAGGCAACCAAGCACGACCAACATTAGGCCGTAATATCTGCGACCGGCCGGATATCACGGCATGGATCTCGGCACGCATCGGTGATTAGTTGAACTGAATATGTTTTACCTTTTACGAAAATGTACCTAGAGTATGATTCCCATACTATATAAAAGGGGGTCCGATTATTCATCAAAGGCATTGTAACATGCATTCCAAAGTAATATATTATTATTTTCCTTGTTCTTAATCTTGTTCATCAGTGATGGTCTTTGTGAGCCTAGATCGGAGTGGATATTTCATTGAGTCTAGAATCATCTTCCTCACGTGGTTTGAGTTAACTACATCGCTGTTTATTTAATCTAACTCAATTTATCATTTGTATCAAATTAATCCGCGTATCCTTGAAACCACTTACAAATTTAATTGTTATTCGTTTCTGATGGTAAATAGTTTGGTGTTCACCGTGGGGCTAAGAATAATAGTGGCAATTTCATACAGATTTCCATAACACACCATATTTCACACTTGTTCTTTGAAGTGTCTTTAATTTCAGGTTAAAATTTTAAATGTCGAACTCCCAATCTGTCCCTCTAAACATGGATGTTGAATCCGGCCACCATGGCGAGAACAATATTATAGTACCCAGTAATGAGGTGCCCCTGCCGATCCCAACGGGGTTCCGGCCGTGAACCCAATCGATTCCAACTCACATCTGGTCATCAATGCGAATTTGCATATCGTTCCTAAAAACAGCATCCGCGAGGGAGTCCGGTCGGCAGCCCAAAATACACGCGACGGTAAATGACATATGATCAACTTGCGGGTGAACTTCGAAATGCTACAGGCTCAACAGACAGTGATAGCCCAATTACAGAACTAAAGCAACACCCCCAGTAGAGTTGAGCCCGAACCATCCCGGAAAAACACTCGCAAAAATGAACCACACACAGATAAGCCGAGTGAAGTTGAATCCGGGACCAACCTTGAGATACTAAAGATATTCGAGGAATTAACAAAATGGGTAGAAACGAAAGAAAAGAAAATCGAAGCTAACGATAAAAAGATGGAGACCTATAACTCCAGCGTCGACCAAATCCCGGGAGCACCACCAGTACTGAAAGGCCTGGATTCCTAAAGGTTTGTTCAAAAACCTTTTGTTCAATAGAATTTGTTGTTGTTATGAAATTAGGTATCTTATTATTTTTTAATGTGTATGGATAATGAATTAATTGATAAATTCTAAACATCAAAACAGAGTAGGTTTATGTAATTTTATAACAGCGCAAGGACAATTGTGAATTTATCGACACGTGAAATTATGTCCAAATTAAATCTGATATTGGACAGAAGTAGAACTAGCATCCTCTTAGCATTGTAGAGTTAAAAGATCATTTAGAAAATATGAGTTCGTGCACAAAAGGAAACTCATTATTCTATGTGCTAGCTATAAAGCTTTCCTAGATGTTAAACTAAGCGTACGATAAAAAGTTTCCCATACTATAATACTCGCTATTCTTTCCATGTTCCACCCAAAAGTTCTCCGAGTTTAAAAAAGTTGCACCACTCGCTTGAGAAATAAAAATGGAAAAATGCATAACTACCTCCCTGACTTATACTCGGATTCCCAACTACACACTTTTTCTTTGCGTGAATCCTATTATTCCCCTAAACTTAATTTAAATATAATTATTTGCACCCTTAACGCTGACAACCAAACTCTTGGCAAGTGGTGAGCTACACGCGCCCCACATGTATTTTTAGTACTTTTTTATTTCTTTCTTCTTTTTCTTATCCTTTTTTCTTATTTCTTATTATTATTATTTTTTTTTTGTTATTTCATTCTCTTTCTTTTTGTTTTGGTCACCGGCGGCATAAAATGGTGGTCGTCGGAATTTCATAAACATATAAGCTGAGAAAATTTTTTCCAGTTAAATTTCAATACATCATTTTTTCCGGTGTGGGAAGGTATCCCGATGATGAATTTTTTGCCCCAAATCTGAATGTGTTTTGCTTTGCTTATGAGTAGATCCTTTTGAGAGTTTAATTTGTGTGTGAAAAGAAAAAATGGAAGAAAAACGGTTAGACAAAGTCACCGGCGAATGAATATCCGCCGGAATTAGAGAAGAAACGAAAAAAAAGTAAAAGAAAAAAGACAAAGAAAAAGAAAAAGGAAAAGGAAGAGGAAAAAAAAGTAAGAAAAAATGGTAAAAAAGAATAAAAAATAATCTGAAAATTATTTTTTCCTTCTTCTCACTCTCCTTTGGGAGAGTGAAATACACACACGCTGTCACGTCAGCATTAAGGGTGCAAATAATTCCATTTAAAATAAGTTTAGGGTGGTAATAGGAATCCCGTGAAGAAAAAGTGTGTAGTTGGAAATCCGAGTATAGGTCAGGGGATACTTGTGCATTTTCCCAAATAAAAACATAAACAAGTGTTCTTTTCTCCAACTATGCAAAGTGGTAGTGATTTTGATTCTTTAACAATGAACCGAAAAGAATGATCTTTTTGGACTTGTCTAGTGTTAGGGATATAGTTTTATACGGGTAAAACTGTTTACCTTGAAAATGATAATTACAATTAGATTTGATTTTGTGGTTCTAAAAGTACGTGACTTATTTTTATGGTAGTTGTTATGCAGTAGATGCTAAGTGTTAGACTTGAAATAAGGTAAGAGCTTGAAGGTAGTGTATCAAGCAAACCGAGTGGCTGAGAATCGTGGCCTAGAGTTGGCTTATGCGGAAGCTCGAGGTCGAGCTACGCGTTAGGCTCTGAACAACTGGTAGAGAACTAACAGTTCTAAGAGCTTTGATGATGGCTCTTTATGATCAATGATGAGTAATAAATAAAGAACAATCAATAGAAACACAATAAATGGAAGTAATAAATGTAAGTAATAGGATCAAGGGAGAATAAGTTTAAGTTAGAGAGCAGAGAATGTTCTGGTTCTTG
Organism: Nicotiana attenuata; assembly: GCF_001879085.1. NCBI lineage: Eukaryota > Viridiplantae > Streptophyta > Magnoliopsida > Solanales > Solanaceae > Nicotiana > Nicotiana attenuata. The sequence goes on along the minus strand of NW_017670724.1, from coordinate 256,110 downwards.
TATTCAATGTTGTATGTGGTATCTCCTTACAAAATGATAAGGATCCCCTTTATATATGAGGGGGAATCCCAACATAGTACAAATGCATTTATTACAAAGATACGTGGCTGGTACAGTGCCTCGTTACGGGCTTGAACTAACATAATAGACTTGGTCAGCTTTAATTACGTGCCTTGGGAACTTCCCGTTTGTCCATCATAGCCACTGATTTGTACTGCCTCGAGGTCGAACATTGAGAACCCACGGGGTCGAACCTCGAGCTGAGCCTCGAGCCTTCTGGGGCGGTCTTATGAAGCGCCATAATGACCATAAAGTTGGACTCTCTGATTTTAGTCGTATACAGATAGTCCACGTGTTTCATAGAATAAAAATGATAGGAAACGATCTTGAACTCTTGACTTTCTTAAACATTTTGCGATGACGTCATGCTTGTGACGATAGTGTTCCAAGTGACTGAAAACATCCTATCAGTCCATCTTCCCAGAAGCATTCAATACACTGCCGGTTCATTCTCCCAAAGGTGGTGATATCGCCACCGATTCGTTTCCCAAAAAGCATTGATTGCGCATGTCGATACATTTCCCAAAGGCATTGATTTCGCCTTTGGTTACACAACTGCCTTTCTATAAATGGGAGGTTTCTTGAACCAAAACTCCACCCAGTCATTCTTCCACAGCCTTTAACCCTTTTTTTCTCTTCATCCTCATCCAAACTCTATGGTTCAAGCTCGTGACCGTAAGGTCACACGGCAGCGGTTTTGCCAGTTACGCCATAGCTCTTTTTCAGAGCTTTTCCCCGCTGAGTGGGATTGTACTGGATTGTTGTTTTTGTTGTTGTTGTTGGCCCGAAATAATGAGAGAGGGACTTCAAATTGTTCACGCATAAGAGGATGTGTGGACCGTGAACTGTTGCTCATCTCTTTTAACTTCAAACTGGTGTGGCGCTTCACTCCCTTTGCTTTCACCGGAGTGAGGTGACGTCATCTACTAACTGTTGCATCCCACACCAGTGCAACATCTCAAGAAGTGGCTTCACAATAGTAGTGCTGACAAGACCCATACTAGCAAAATTTTCATCAAGCCACAATTTTCCTGGCTTTAAAAGCTTTTGCTCTTTGATAGGCTATAGCCTTCTTCCTCATCTATTGTTGCTTCGGGGTTGTTTTTCGAAAACGTCGCACTGAAGATCGAAATGGGATCCCCGAGGAAATGGTTCTCACAGATGTCGCTCCCGAGGATGTACCTCCGAGAGTAGATTAAACTTCTAGCGGCTATTTTTCACTTATTTCGTTTCTGTGTAAGGACCCCTCGTGGGCTTTTGTAATCATCATTTGTTAATACAAAAAATATTTCTTCAATTTGTCTTTGACTTGTGCTGGATTTCATTTTGTCTGCATTTGTAAAAATATTCGAGCATTTGACTTTATCGATCGGTACGAATATTGGACCCGGACGTGGGCATTTCCTTTGTTGTTGATTGGTTAATACGATATTTCCTAAAAAACCCTTCGACATCCCTCGGACTAAGTCCGGATTGACCTGATTCAAACTTAGGCCGCCGGGACATTCGACTTCGAATTGAGCGGGAGTGGGGCCTCAAATTTTAGACCAAATCTTAGCCTTCTTAGGCCCTGTTGGTAGTCCTCGAGAGATGAATTTGCTCAATCGCCTGAAAATAAAAATAGCCCTCAGTCCTTTTCAAATAGTCCCCGAGTGAGAGTTTACTTGAACTCGGTTGGCCTCGAAAACTTGTTTTGAATTTAAAATGAAGATAGCCCTAATATGTTATAGATAGACCCTGAGTGAGGATACGCTCAAACTCGAATGACCCCTGGGCTAAAGTAACTGAGAAGGCGAAAATAGCCCTGAGGCTTTATTAATAACCCTCGAGCGGGAACTGACTCGGATCTAGAAAGATCCTCGAGATCGGGAACCATCTCGAGGCTAGGTTTATGCGGGTAGATCTTTAGAGCCCATCGTTATAGCAACAAAGATCCTCTAGATCGGGTACCATCTCGAGGCTATGTTAATACAGGGGCCTTTGATCCCTCGAACATTGTACGACAGCATCAATCGTATGACACGGCTATGGAAAGACCGAGGTGATTCTGCCGGTACACTTCCCCGAAAGTGACAATGTCCTAGCCAGCATTAATTGGCCTTTAGGGTAGCCGGACAGTCACCGCTTGCTCTATATATGAGTTTGTTTCCCTCTTTTTGAGGATTCCCCTATTTTGAGCAGTTACCCCTTTTCATAGAGTTCCTTTTTCTTGTGTCAGCTCTTTCACCATTTTAATTTGAAACTTTCGCTTACGTTCTCGTTTCCCTTCTCTTATTCAACCATGGATATGGCTGACACGCCCAGACCTATTTATCAAGAACAGGAGAGTTCCGCCTCTGCTTCCCGCTCGGTTGGTGGTACACCACCGGTGTCTGGTGAGCTAGCCTCGAGAGGTTTTTTCTCGAGGAGGGACCTTACGTTAGAGAGTCCTCCCCATGTTCAGGGCCATTGGGAGTATGCATCGAAGTTCATTTCATCAATAGGAGAGGGACACCTCGAGGCTGTGAGGAGAGACTACGGATGGGGAGAAAAGGTGGTATTGCAGGTACCTTCCCTAGAAGAGACCATCATGACTCATGTAGAGCGGTTTCTGAACGTGTACACTTACCCCTTTACTTTGGGCCCTCTCGATAGAGTCGTGCTTGACTTTTGTCGAAGATATCGGGCTACCCTGGCACAGATTCACCCGTCATTCTAGAGGGTAGTTTTGATGATGAGGTTCATTGCGGAGGAAGCTGGGCTTAAGTTCACCCTTAGCCATTTCATTAGGGTGTACCAGCCCTTTAATCACCGAGGCCTGATAACTTTGCGATGTCGATCCGCCCGACCCTTTGTTGTCGATGATGAAGAAGATGGGGACCGAGGGTGGATGAGCCTATTCGTCCGAGTACGGACTGTTGATGTTATCCCTGTGGAGTTCCTGCCATTTCCTGAGAAATGGAATTTCACACGTAAGTGGTACACTAGTGTTTTTACCGTTTTTGCTCATGATGAAAGCGGATTCTGTAAAGACACTTTCTTTTTCTTTTTTGCAGGAAACCCGTGGATGCTATACGAGGTCTCGACCTGACAGATTGGGCTTGGAAGTTGGAAGCCCTCTCGACCTATGAGGAACGTAAGTGGCGAGATCTGTCCAAGGGTAGATGGAAGCCAAAACACCACGGTACGTGTCATGTGGTTCGTTTTATTTGAAAGGTACTTTCTTTTACGTGTGCTAACTCCGTCACCGTAGGCATTGGAGAATTTTCTGAGATGAGGCCCTGCCCCCTCGGAAAGGATGAAGTATCGTTGGCTTCGGGATCGAGGAATAATATCAAATGGAAGGAACCTTTGAAGGGTGAAGGTGCTCATAGCGGGACAAGTCCTGCCCGGAGGCTCAGAGAAGATGTATCAGCTGGGCCTACAGCGCCCGAGGCTTCTCGCCTCACAAAAATGGTTCCTCCTTTGCCGCCGTCTTCTTTTTCCATCGAAGGTACTTCGAGGGACAAGGATTTTCTGGCACCGTCTTCTTCTCCCGTCGAAGGTACTTCGAGGGATGTTCGATACCAGGGGCCGCCTAACTCAAACGAGGTCTCGAACGATCACATTTTTATTTAGAGTGGTTCTACTGGGGCCGATGAGGCCAGGCCAGTGGATGTGCGCTCGACTTTTGAGGAGGTTCAGCGGCTCTGCTCTGTGGTGAGTTTTGGTCGATTGTATTGGTTTTTTGATTTTGCACTTTCATTTTCTTATTGAGCTCCTTTTTCATAGGCCTTTGACAATCTTAAGTCCGAGCTGCTTCGCCGTGAAGCCGGGTTGTGAAAAGCCTTAGATAGGGAGAAATCCCTTAGGCTTCTTTGTGACAAAAAGGTAGAGGAGTTGGTATACCTGCGGTACAAGGCGAGTCGGAGCCAGAACTACGAAAGCTACCTCGAGGGACAGGTAACCTCTATTTCGAGGGGGTGCATATTTCTTCTTCTATCCTCTAAGATTAATATTTTGACATTTCAGTTGCTGAGAAAGACGGAGGACCTGGAAGGCCTTTGGGGCGAGGTTGGTCAGGCCAAATGTGAGTGTGATGAGCTAAAGGTTCAGGCTGATGCCCAAGTTGTGGCCAAGAAGAATGCTTTGGCCAATGCTTCTGCCCTCGAGGTGCGACTCTGGATTGCTCGTAAAACAGCTTGGTCCAAACGAGCGTGATTGCAAGGCTCGAGTCTATGCTTTTGAAGGTGAAGGCTGAGGTCGTGGACGCCCGAGTTGAAGCTGAAGAGACTTGAGTTAAGGCGGACAAGAAAGTGGTCGTCTATTTAAAAGACGTTGCCGATGCTCGAGCTGAGTTGAGAGAGGCTTCCGATGGAGAGAGTAGAAGCAATGAGTATGCCCGGTGCAAATACCGGAGCGAAACTCTCTAAGAGATCCACGCTAGAGGATTTGATCTCTTGGAAGAGATAGCGCAGGCCAAGGCCAATGAATACAACGCCAAGTTCCTCATATCTGATGCCGAAGATAATGGAGAAGAGGCTGATAGGGCCGCAATCCCCGAGGGGGAAATAGACTAGGATTTTTTCTTTTTGATTCTTTGTACAGTGTTCTTAGAGAACTTTGTAAATGGAGCTTAGTATATACGTATAAAAAGAAGCCTTTTGGTTTCATCTTTCACGTATTTTCGTTTGCTTGTGTACGTCTCTTCTTGTTTTGAATTCACACGTCTATCGATGTTTGGCCAGGTGAACTAGACTGGGTAAGAACCCTTAGGTTTGTAAATCGGCCCTGAGGCTTGTTGGGCTGGCTCGTAGACTCTTACGCATTTTGCCTTAGGCATTTTTAGTTAACTGTTTCGGGCTTAGTCTTCGAGCCGGATTTTGACTCGAGCTCATTGACCCTAAAGTTTTTGAATTTTTAAGCTGGCGTCTGGGCTCTTACGCGTTGGGTCGGTTACGACCTCTAATTTAGGCTGGCGACAGTGGCTCTTATGCATTGGGTTGGTACGACCTTTTGATTGAAACTGGCGGCAGTGGCTCTTACGCGTAGGGTCGGTACGACCTTTTTAATTAAGTTGGCGGTAGTGGCTCTTACGCGTAGGGTCGGTACGACCTTTTGATTAAAGCTGGTGACAGTGGCTCCTACACGTAGGGTCGGTACAACCTTTTGATTTAAGCTGGTGACAGTGGCTCTTACGGGTAGGGTCGGTACGATCTTTAATATAGGCTTTATTTTCCCTCATTGAAGTTTTCTTTATGTTCGTCCGACTCTTTGACGGTTCGATAAGAATCTTGATTGCGAACCGTTATGTGATGACAGATGAGCACCTCGGGAGGTTTTGCTCAGTGGCTGAATTGTTTCGAAGCCTTTTCATTGTTTGGAGATGATGTGATCGAAGCTCTTTTGCTTATGCCGAGGGTAGCCTAGTTAACCGGTTCTTTTCGAAGTATTTTTGAAGTAACTGAAGGCCTGTGATTTTATAGCGACGGTCGGGAGTCCTAGAGTCGCGTGAGTTTGGCCGGAGCCTTGTGACCGTAGTCATCGTATTTGGTCGAAGCCTTTCAGTCCCCGAGTGAAGTAGTTTCGATGTTTATATCGAGGGTATGCCTTTTTAGGGGTCTTACAAGTTCGAATGTATAACCTTAACTTTAAGATCGGGATTATTCCTTTTGTAAGGTCTTATAATTTTTAACATGCCATATTTGAGGTCTTAGGGATTTGGTTACTTGGCACAAGTATAACTCATGCCTCGCTTGAGGTCTTACAGATTTGGTATTGCCGTATGAAGGTCTTATGAGCTCGAGGTTGCCCGCATGGGGTGTTACAGCCTCGAGTTTTCGACAAATCGATGGAGTGACAGTCGGCGACAGTCCTCGAGATATCGAAAGTTTTTTGACTTCTGGAGTCGTTCTTTGTAAACTTTATGTTGCCTCATTGAGGGCTTACGAGTTCGAAGTTCCGACCCGGAGGTCATATGGCTTCGAGTTCTTGACGTCAGTCCCCGGGTGTTCGGGAAATTTCTGGCTCTGGAGCCGTTTCTTGTAAAAATAGTAGACTTCTTTCGAAGCGCAAAGCATTTTGATGGAGGAAAAAATATTATTTTTTGACTACTTGGCACAAATATATATGTTTTCATTGTCAAGGGCTCGGTTATTCTATGCGGACACGGTTCGTTCGAGTGTTTGGCCCGATACATCGTTTTCCTATCGAGACCCTTTTCGGCTCATCTTAGCTTCTTCGAGGAGGTGATCTCCTGGGGGGATGCTCCCCAGTATTCGAGGTTCATTGAAGAGAAGACTTGAAATACTTGTTAAGTCCTCCTTAGGTAGCATATGGATGTTGCCTCGTTAAAAACCTTACAGGTAAAACCCTTCTTGGGATAAAACTCGATCGAAGGAAAAGAGTGCAACGCATGCTTTAAAACCTAAGGCCTTCGAGATGGAAAGCGCTTCGACTGTTCTGATCGGACATCTACACACAGGTTAGTGTAAACTTTAAATAAAAGGGGAGATGGTTATACCTTAGCGATGATGGTGCTTCGAGCCTCGATATGCTTCAACCGTTAGCTCCTGGACACAGTACGGTCCTTTGTTCGTTTAGTCGGGTGTAGCCGAGAACGTATCTCGTGATTGCTACTTCACCGTTTGCTTATCCTTTGGCTCTTTCGATGTTGAAAGTGTCGATGCCGGTGTAACATCGTGCACCGCAAACATCTCTATTGCTGCATGCTATTCTCCATATATAGTTTTTATTCTATCCTTTGTCAGAAACTTCATCATCTGATCAAGAGTTGATGGTACTGCCCTCATACAGTGTATCCATGGCCTTCCAAGCAAGGCGTTGTACCTCATGTCTCCTTCGATGACATGAAACTTGGTATTTTGGGTTGTGCCGGCCACGTTGACCGGGAGGGTAATTTCCCCTTTCGTTGTTTCACTCACCATGTTGAATCCGTTGAGGACTCGAGAGGCGGGCACAATCTGGTCGAGCAGTCCGAGCTACTCCACCACCCTCGACCTGATAATGTTGGCCGAGCTACCTGGACCCACAAGCACACGCTTAATTTGAAATGTATTCACAAGAAAAGAAATTACCAAGGCATTGTTATGAGGCTAAGATAGGGCGTCGATGTCCTCATCGCCGAATCTGAGAGCATCTTCGGGCATGTAACCCCGAGTTCGCTTCTCCCTAGTGATGGATATTTTTATTCTTTTGACAATAGGTTCCTGCGTGATGTCAATTCCTCCAACGTCCATGTGGATTACATGTTGCGGCTCATCTGTTTCATTTTTCATGTTCGCCTCTCTTTCCCGGAACTGATTTTTGGCTCGGTTGCAAAGTAACTCTCGGAGGTGCCCTTTGCTGAGTAGTCGGGCTACTTCTTCTCGGAGCTGTTTGGAATCTTCGATCCTATGATGGTGTGTGCCGTGAAATTCGCACACTAAATTAGGGTTCCTCTGTGACGGATCTGATAGTACAGGTCTTGGCCACCTAATGTCTCTGATTTTGCCGATGGCAGATACGATGTCTGAAACGTCAACGTTGAAGTTGTATTCAAACAAGCGGGGTGCCTCCGTCGGTCCTGTGTGTCTGTCGAATCCGGCTCTGCTTATGAGTCCTCGTAGATTCTAACCTTGATCTGTCTGTATACAACTAAATCGGAGGGTCCAATTTCTCGTCACTAAGGCATTTCAGAAGCTCATCTTGAGGCCTCGAGGCTGCGAGGCTGTGGTCGAGTTCCCTCCCTCGAGGTTTGTTGACGCCCGACCTGACGACAATGTTGGCCACGGTCATGATGGGAAGGGGGACTTCCCTAGGCATGCGGCTAGTGTTGGCAGAGCCTAGTGTCATCTAGTTACCCCATCACCCTATCTTTGTAATTAATGCTTTTTGTACTATGTTGGGACTCCCCTCCTATATAAAGGGGGTCTTTGACACTTTGTAAGGCCTATTGCTTCAGCTACTCCACACTAATATACAAAGAACATTCTCTCATTCTCTCTAACATACTCTCTCGATATTATTTCTCTCATTTATTACGTTCATATTTGTTCTTCATTTATTGCTTATCATTGGCCATAAAGAGCCTTCGCTGATTATCTTATAACTGTTAGCCCTACCCTGACTACATTTAATAGCTCGAGCCCGAGCCCTGGAATCGACCTCGAGGCCCCGTATCAGTCAGCCCAAGGCCCCGATTAGCTAGCTCATCGGTTTGATTATAACTCTATCTTTAGCTCGCATTTCGTCTCTAAACTTCATACACATAGCATCATCTACATAAACAACTAGCATAAAAATAGATCACGTATTTTTGGAGTCCCATCAACAAATTTAATTGTTACTACCATTTTCACGGTAAACAATTTGGCGCCCACCGTGGGGCTAAAAATAATAGTGATTATTTTCTTGCTGGTTTCATTACATAATGCAAGTTATCTTTCACACTTTTTCTTGTCCAAGATCTTCGATTTCAGGTCAAAATGTCTAGCTCAGTAAATAGAGTTGAAAATGACAACCTTGAAAACCACGGAGAGAACGGTGTGGATGTTCAAATTGCTGGTGTGCCACCACGAAAACTCGAGAACGCACCAGGACCAACTCTAGTGGATACGGGTTCGCGCGACGCACAACAGGTCGATGAAAGCTCACACACCAACAGGAGCGTACACCAAGGAGATCCACAAGGGGTCAGAAACCCCCAAACAGAGAAGAACGGGAGGTTAGCCTCCATGTTATTTTTGAAATGTTGCAGGCACAACAGCTGGCTATCGCTCAGCTGCAAAGCCACTAGAAAACTCCTAGCACGATAGCACCAGGGACCGCTCCCCCGGCCGAACAGGTGCCGGAGAGATCGAGCAATAACGGGTCGATAGCCGATCCTGTCATCGTGAAGATGCTCGAGGACCTCACCAGAAGGATCGAATCGGTCGAGAAAATGATAGAATCCAACGACAAGAAGGTTGAGACCTACAACTCCAGGGTCGACCAAATTCCGGGCGCTCCCCGGGTCCTTAAAGGTGTGGATTCGAAGAAGTTCGTACAAGGGCCGTCCCCAGAGGAAGCGGCCCCGAAACCCATTCCAAAGAAGTTCAGAATGCCAGAACTCCCTAAATACAACGGCACCTCAGACCCCAATGAGCACGTTACTGCTTACACTTGCGCAGTGAAGGGAAACGACATAAAGGACAATGAGATCGAGTCCATCCAACTGGAAAAAGTTCGGATAAACACTTTCTAAAGGGGCGATGATGTGGTATCCTAACTTGGCCCCAAACTCTATAGACTCATTTGCCATGTTGGCAGATTCCTTCATAAAGGAGCATGCCGGGGCCATCAAGGTGGCCACCAGGAAATCCGACGTCTTCAAAATCAAGCAGAGGGAGAACAAAATGTTGTGGGAATTTGTGTCTCGTTTTCAAATGGAAAGAATGGAACTACCACCGGTCTTCGACGACTGGGAGGTACAGGCCTTTACTCAAGGTCTGAATGAGTGAAGCTCGGTAGCTTCGAAGTAGCTAAAAGATAATCTGGTCGAATATCCCGTCGTGACCTGGTCGGATGTCCATAACCGATATCAATCAAAAATCAGGGTCGAGGATGGCCAGTTGGGAGCCCTCTCAGGTTCAGTATATCCCAGCAAGAAGCCAAAGCCAAATAAAGAAAGATATCAGCCATACACCGAAGACAGAAGGAATACCCCAAGGTGCAATCCGCCTCACAACAATCGGCTGATGAACCAAGGACAGAATCCTCGGGGACTCATCAACAAAGCCGGGTTCGATAGAAACGCGGGCCAATTGAGGCACCCCGCTTATCAGAATACAACTTCAACGTCGACGTATCAGACATCGTGTTCGCCATCGGCAAAATCAGGGACGCCAAATGGCGCAGGCCTGTACAGTCGAATATTTCATAAAGGACTACAACTTACTATGCGAGTTTCAACACCCATGGACACAGGATCGAGGATTGCCAGCAACTCCGGGAGGAAGTGGCCCGGTTACTCGACAATGGTCACCTTCGAGAATTCCTCAGCGACCGAGATAAAAATCAGTTCCGAGAAAGAGAAACAACCAAAAAGAACAAAACGGACGAACCGCAACATGTCATCCACATGATCTTTTAAAACATGCCCTCGGTTGTATTCGAATAAGGGACCGCATCCTGTCCACCAAACGAACACCAAGATCTAAAAGCGCCATCACCACTGAGGTATAATCATCTCCCTTTTTTCATTTTATATTTCATGATAACTTTTGTGCAGGCACCCGACCCAAGCAGTCGAAATGTCGACCGGCTCGAAGACCTTAAGGTTGCGAAGCATCTGTTGCACTCTTTTCCTTCGATCGATTTTTTATCCCGAAGAGGGTTTTTCCGGTAAGGTTTTTAACGAAGCAACGTCTACGCGCTACCTAAGGAAGACTCAACAAGTATTCGATACTTCCTTTGCAATCAACCCTGAATACTGGAGGGCATTCCCCCCAGGGTCCCAATAGTAAAATGATGTATCGGGCCAAACGGTCGAACGAACCGTGCCTATATAGTCGGTCCCCCGACAACGAAACAATGTATACTTGTGCCAAGCAATCAAAGAACACCTTTTGTCAAAGCATCTCATACTCCAAAGGAAACTCAACATTTTCGCGAAAACGATTCCTCCATCAAAAACGTCCCGAATACTTGGAGGCTGGCGTCAACAATTCGGCATCCGCATGACCTCTGGGTCGGAGCTCCAAACTCATAAGCCCTCAACGAGGCAGCATGAAAATTATGAAACATCTCCAAGGCCAAAAGTCCCCCGAACACTTGGGGACTGGCATCAAAATCTCAACAATCGCACGACCTCAGGGTCGGGATCTCCGAAATTGTATGCCCTCAATGAGGCAATACAAAGTCTACAAGACAAGGTACCCTTGATGACTCGGAGATTGTCGCCAATCACCATTAATTAAAAAACCCGAGGCCATAAGACCCCGAGCGGGCAGACTCGGTCTCGTAAGACCTACATAAGGCAACAACAAAACTGCAAGGCATGAACAATACTTGTACCAAGTATCCAAAAATGTAAGACCTCAAAGGCATGAAAAAATTTTAAGACCTTACTACAGGTATAAACTCGATCCCGAAGTTTAGGCTATATATCGAACTTGTAAGACCCCTAAAAAGGCATACCCTCGATATAGATACCTAAACTACTTCACCCTGGACCAAAATGGCTCCGGCCAAGCACAAATGACTACGGTCATACGGCTGTACCAGCCGAACTAACGCGACTCGTGGACGCCTGACCGTAGCTACAAAATCACAGGCCATTACTTCGAATCTACTTCGAAAAGAACCGGTTAAACAGGTTACCCTCGACTTAGGCAAAAGAGCTTCGACCATGTCGGCTCCACATCATTGGCTTCGAGATACTCATCCTACGAGAAAACCTCCCGAGGTGCTCGAACATCGCCTCAAAACGACTCGAAATCGAGGTTCTCCCCGAACCGATGATGGGTCAGGCAAGAATTACTTCAAAAGTCCTTAACGAGAGGAAAATAAAGCCAGTAAAAGGTCGCTTCGACCCAAAGCATAAGAGCCATTGTCACCAGCTTACATTAAAAGGCCGCATCGGCCCAAAGCATAAGAGCCATTATCGCCAGCTCACACAAATTTAAAAACATGAGGGTCAATTGAGCTCGAGTCGAGACCCGACTCGAAGACTGAACCCAAAATAGTTAACTACATATGCCTAAGGGGAAAGCATAAGAGCCATTGTCGCCAACTCACACAAACATAAAATCTTGAGGGTTAAATAAGCTCGAGTCGAAACCCGTCTCGGAGACTAAAACCCAAAATAGTTGAACAAAAGCATAAGAGCTCAAACGCCAGCTTATACTAAAGGTTGTACCGACCGAGCGCGTAAGATCCCACGGGCCGGCCTAAGGAGCCCCATGGCCATATCACGAATCTAAAGATTCCTACTAACTCAAAGTCGAATTGATCTGGCTGAAATCTTAGCCAATAGAAACCCAGAGGATACAAAATCGCGAGGTTTCCCCCTTTATACATGCAGCTAATAAAATACAAGCTCCGTTTTCAACATACTATGAAAGCTATATACACAAGAACAGAGAAGGAAATAAACGTCTCCCTAGGGGACTATGGCCCGACGGCCCCGTCTTCGCCATGTTCGGCATCGGACAGAAGGAACTTGGCATCATACTCCTCCCCCTTGGCTCGCTCGATCTCTTCCGAGAGATCAAAGCCCCTTGCATGAATCTCCTCGAGAGTTTCCCTCCTAGATTTGCATTTCGCATACCCTTTGATACTGCTCGCACGATCGAGAGCTCTCCTCAGCTCAGCTCTAGCAGTAGCAGCGCTCTTCAAATAGGCCGTTGCTTTTTGATCCGCCCTGGTGCTGCTCATAACAGCCTCGGCCCGGACATTCACCATATCGGCCTTCGCCTTCAAGAGCTCGGAGGCGAGCCTTGCGATCATATTCGCTCGTGCAGACTCATTCGCACGAATGGTCCAGATTTATACCTCAAGGGTGGAAACCATGGCGAGAGCACTCTCTTTGGCCACAACTTGGGTATCTACATGAGCCTGCAGCTCGTTAAATTCACGTTTGGCCCGGCCATCATCGCCCCAAAGTCGTTCCAGCTCCTCCGTCTTTCTCTCCAACTAAAATATCGAAACATTAATCTCCAAAGATAAAAAAGGGGGAGTATACGTCAGCATGAATTACATGATACCTGTCTTTCGAGGCAGCTCTCGTGGCTCCGGCACCGATCCGCTCGCGCCGCAGGGAAACCAACTCGCTTTCCTTTTTCGCACAAAGAAGCTTAAGGGATTTCTCCCTATCCGAAGCTTCCCGCAACCGAGCCTCATGGCGAAGCAGCTCGGATTTGAGCATATCAAAGGCCTGCGAAAGAAAATTCAATGAAAAAGGAAGAGTGTGGGACAGAAATAATCATATGCCGGTTACCAAAGCTTACCATAAAGCCGAGCCGCTGAGCCTCACCAAGGGCCGAGCCAATGTCCGATGGCTTATGTCCCCAGAAGCGCCTTTGGTAGGAAAAGAAGGAGGCACCACGTGTTCCTCGCCCTTCGAAATACCCTTAGAGGAAACGGGGAATGTTCTTTCGAAAAGGGAGGCCTCCAAAGCCGGATGATCGGTCGAATCGCCTCTTTTAAACCGCTGAGAAGGATTCGCCCCACTGCAAGACCCCTCACGCCCCGGGTGCCCTTTCCATTTATCATCGACCCTCAACCCTGAGGTCGGCAATCTCTTCCCCTCTCCCGGCATCATTTCAAAAAAATCTCCGATACCTGCGGTGGCTAAGTTAGTGCGCTGAAAAGAAAAACACCACTTTGGGGAAACAAGCCACCAGGTGCCTACCATGAAGTTTTGCCTCACACCTCCCTTTGGACGGGTCTCTCCACCTGTGCCTATCATAAGTCGTGCAAGCTGCCAGCTTACGAGACCACTCGGCCAAATCAGGGACCTCGTTCGGCAACCAAGGAGTCGCTACAAAAATGAAACAGAAAAATGTCATTACGGAGCCCGCCTCCAGTCAAAACGATTTAAAAACAGGTGCGACACTTACGTGTGAAGTTCTATTTCATAGGAAAGGGTAGAAACTCTCAAGGAATGATATCGATCGTTCGAGCTCGAACGAACCGGTTCATCCATCCACGGTCCTCGTCCTCTTCACTATTAACGGCAGGAGCCCAGGTGGATCGACGCTACAGAGATCAAAACTTGATAGCGTAGTGACTGATATAACCTCACGAGATGACTAAGACTAAACTCAATCCCGGCCTTGTCAGAAAAATATCTTATCATCTGCACTATCTTCCAAAGAAATGGGTGAGCCTGCACCAAGGTAACCCGATATCTCCGACAGAACTCAAGCACGACCCGATCGGGGGGACCCGATGCAAAAGTATGCGTGTACACGCTCAAAAACCCTTCGACATAGGTCATGATGCTCTCCTCGGAGGAAGGTACTTGTAATAACACACCTTCTCCCCATCCGCAATCTTTTCTGATCATTTCGAGGTTTTCCTCTTCCACTGATGAGATGAACCTCGACGCATGCTCCCGATGTCCTGGAACATTGGGAGGTCTCCCCAACGTCATGTCTCTCCTCGAGGCAAGGCACCTCAAGGCCCGCTGATCGGGCACCGGTGGTGTACCACCTACCGAATGCGGAACGTAGGCAGAACTCCCCTCTCTTTTGTGGACAGACATCGAAGTAGCAGTCATGGCTGCGATAAAATGAGAAGGGGAAGATATAAATTTGAGAAAAGATTTTAAGTTGAAATAAAGGGAGAATTAGCACAAAGTGCCAGGTTCTGTGGTTACTCAAAGTAGCAGAATCTCCACTTGAGAGGCAAGTGAATGAATGTATAGGTCAAAGCAGCAGTTGCTCGCCTACCCAGAGGGCCAATTAATTCTGGCCGCATTAACATCACCCTTTTTCTAGGGAAATGTACAGACAGAATCACCCCGAGGCCCCTTTACGAGATTGCGCGAATGCAACTATCCTAAGAAATTCGAGAAGCATCGAGGCCTCGAGGGCTCCTCGCTATCACTAGCACCGGCCCTAAAGAAGCTGTCCATCTAACTTCGGGACAGGACCCGATTTAGGGGTCCGGGTCGCTCCGAGTACAGTTTTCGAAGAGCTAACGCCAAAAGTCGAAGGTTAACTCCGTAAGAGCGGCGAGGTAAAAAGAACAAAAAGACAGAGAAAAGAAAAACCCTTTTAGGATTTGCCAAAAATATATTTACAAGGGACATCTTTACAAAACTCATTCCCCCGGGAGTACGCACAAAAGAAAAAAGAAAGAGAGTGTTGAGACATAAGGCCTACTCTTCATCACCACTATCTTCTGTACCATCTCCAGCACCCTTATTTGGGGCGATCAAGAGTGCCAACTTTCTCTCCAGCTCTCGGTCCCCCTCAAGTTCAACTGACAAATTGACGCCTCTGACCTCGATCTCCTCCAAGGTTTCTCTCTTCGCCTCCGCCCTAGCATGTTCGATCCGAGCCAGTTTTTGCTCGGCCTTTATTGATATATCATGATCTACTTGATTTGGCGTGGCAGCATCCGTCGGATAAGTTGCAACATTTCCTTTGATCTCGAGCTTAGCCACAGCTAGCACAGCAATCTCTTTTCGAGCATTCTTGAGAAGGTCGTGGGTCGATGCCAACTCCGAGCTCGCTACCTCGTTCTGCTTCCTCAGTCAAGGGATCTCCATATTCAACCACCCAATCTGCGAGTCCTTTTGCTCAACCTGCAAAAAGAAAAGTAAGCCAGACGGTGTGGAACTACAGGGGCGAAGGCCGGGTTCGTGCAAGGCAAAATACCTGCTCAGCAAGATTAGCTTTCTCCCGGAGCACTCCCTCCAAAGTAGCTAGAAGCTCGCCTGACTCTTTCTCCTTCTAGGAAGAATAGGCTTCCACCTGTCGTAGTCCCGAGGCAAGCCTGTCAAGCTCCTTCTCATTGCATGAAAGCCCCTCATGAAGCCTGGAGAGGGCGTGATCATACATCTCCTTACACTGTGGCATAACGAAAGAGTTACAAGAATGAAGAGTGACACTCGAGACTAAAATAAATATATGAAAAAATAGCTATCACCTGCTGTAGAAATCTCTCCGCCGCATTAACGGTGCCAGAAACGTCGAGACCGGCGTTATTGCTGACATCATCAAGGATATTGCCAAGCGAGCCTCCCCCCTTGAGAGGACTCCCCTCTTTGATGGTGTATGCATTCTGAGCATCCCTTAGCTTCCCTGACGAGAATTGAAGACTCGAACCAAAATCACACAAATCATAGAAGTCCCCGATGGACAACTTCAGCCCCCGCAAAGCTCCGAGTCCAAGTCCTCTAGGACCGGCAGAGACAATCCCCCTATCAGAAAATACACCACATCCAGACACGGGATCGGGAACCACGTTAGCACCCTCCTCGAGGGTCTCCGCCGCACAGGACCGACCTGAGTCAGCCGTCCCCGATACGGCGGCCTACGGTCGAAGTACCTGCGGAGCTCCCGAGTTCGACCTCAGCCTCTCCTCCAAACGGTATCCGCTCTCATCATCATTTTTGTCCCAATACTGAGGCTTGCCTCGGAAGCAGAAGTTGAGGTCCCAATGGTGGTTCGAGGCCTGTGTGACTTAGGTTTCTTCGTCACAGAGGGGTCGGCAGCCTCCTTGCCTTTCCTTTTATTACCCTTGGCAGGCTCCGAAACCTCCATACCACCTCCAGGAGGTGAGCTCATCAGCATATTCTCGCCAAGGCCTGCATGAGCATAACGGCCAAAACTTCTCAGCACAAGAAGGTACAAGAAAAAACATAAGGTTAAGACGTAGGCGGCAAGAGAAACTTTACCATGGTTCTTAGCCACCCACCGCGTCTTGGCCAGGTCGGTCCAAGATCGGGAAAGATATGGAAACTTGTTATCTAATCGCTCAATCCACCAGGGCAGATCCGATATCGGTTTAGGATACCAAGCGGCAGCTGCAGAAACCAAAAAGAGGTTATCTTTTCTGGAAGAAAGTAAAGAAGATCACAAAACATGTCCGAAGGAAAAAATTCTCACGCTGCATGTTCCACCTCTCTGGGAAAGGCATCCACACGGCTGGAATAATGTCCGAGGTTTTAACCTGGACGAACCTACTCATCCATCCCCGATATTTCTCCTCGTTGGTGCTTTAGAAAAATAATTTTTTGGATCGATGACGAAGCCTAATCAAGACTCGATAGAACCGGGGACTGTACATCCGGTTCAAATGATTGAGGGTAAAGGTCTCGTCCCCAACCTTATCGATGAAATAACGGAGCATCAAGATAATCCTCCTACAAGAGGGATAGATTTCACCGAGAATCACCTGATATTTATCGCAAAAGTCGAGGATGACCAGATCTATCTCCGGGGGAGGGGATCCAAAAGGATCTGCCGGACCCAAAGTAAAGGGATAAGTATATACGTGGAGAAAACTGGCTTTGCAATCCGTAATGTTCTCATCAGGGCCGGGAATCTCCACCTCTACTACGTTCCTCCATCGGCAGTCCCCTTTTATCGTGCCTGCATTGGTCACGACACTGATGTACCGGAACACGTGTTCGCATCGGCCTGGTTTAGAAGAGGGATTAATCGATGTTATAATCATTCGACATGTCAATATCGAGGGGAGTACATTGTCCGAAAGGGGGATCACTTTTGGTTTCCCCTTAGACGTTCGAGATGAAGAAGTGGCCTCGCCCCGCCGAGGAACTGTTTTGGAGGTTCTGGCCATTGCGATGGTAAGAATTTTTCTTTAAGAAGGTAAAGAAGAAAAAATGCAAAAGGAGATGGGTCTAGATTCGTGAATTTGAAGATGTTGGAAAAGTGAGGATTATCCAATGGTTGGCATATTTATAGGAACCATATGGGCAGCGGAAGGGATGAGCCAATAGTAATTCGTGGGCTTCTCGATAGTCGCATTTGGACGGCGACCCTTGCGCGGTTTTTTAGCATGGTATTTAATGCTCTGATAGGATGACGTCATGGCAATGATGCCCTTGGAACGTAGGCTCAAAATCGTTTCCTATTACTTCGCTCTAGGAAACGCGGAGACTATCTGTATACAGCAAAATTGGAGGGTCCAATTTCTCGTCACTAAGGCATTTCAGAAGATCATCTCGAGGCCTCGAGGCTGTGAGGTTGTGGTCGGGTTCCCTCCCTCGAGTTTCTTTGATGCCCGACCTGACGACAATGTTGGCCACGGCCATGATGGGAAGGGGGAGTTCCCTAGGCATGCAGCTAGTGTTGGCAGAGGCTAGTGTCATCTAGTTGTCCCATCCCCCTATCTTTGTAATTAATGATTTTTGTTCTATGTTGGGACTCCCCTCCTATATAAAGGGGGTCTTTGATATTTTGTAAGGCATGTTTCTTTAGCTGCTCCACACTAATATACAAAGAACATTCTCTCGTCTCTCTAACATACTCTCTCGATATTATTCCTATCATTTATTACGTTCATATTTGTTCTTCATTTATTGCTTATCATTGGCCATAAAGATCCTTCACTGATTATCTTATAATTGTTTGCCCTACCCCGACTACCATTGATAGCTCGAGCCCGACCCTAGAATCGACCTCGAGGACCCGTATCGGTCAGCCCGAGACCCTGATTGGCTAGCTCATCGGTTTGATTATAACTCTATCTTTAGCTCGCATTTCGTCTCTAAACTTTATACACATAGCATCATTTGCTTAAACAACTAGCATAAAAATATATCATATATTTTTAGAGTCCCATCAATAAATTTAATTTTTATTATCATTTTCACGGTAAACACTGTCCTTCGATCATTTTGGGGAATGTTACGCCTTGGGGAGTTTCTTCTAATTTCGGTGTATGGTTGGTATCTTTCCTTGTTTGGCCTTCGTTCCTTTGCCAGAAGCCCGCTAGGATATACAGAGCCCGAGGGCGCCCCTAGTTGATCGTCCTCGACTCTAATCTTTGATTGGTATCGGTTGTGGACATCCGACCAAGTCACGGCGGGATATTCAACCAAATTCTGCTTCAGCTGCTTCGAAGCCACCGAGCTTCGTTCGCTCAAACCTTGGGTGAAGGCCTGCACTGCACACTCATCGGAGACTGGTGGTAATTCCATTCGCTCAATTTTTAAACGAGATACAAATTCCCGTAGCATCTCGTTTTCTCTTTGTTTGATCTTCAAGACGTCGGATTATCTTGTAGCAACCTTAATGGCACTGGTGTGTGCCTTTATAAAAGAATCCGCCAGCATGGCAAATGAATCTATTGAATTTGGGGCTAGGTTGTGATACCACATCATGGACCCTTTTGAAAGTGTTTCTCCGAATTTCTTCAGTAGGACGGATTCAATCTCGCCGTCCTTCAAGTTATTGCCCTTTACCGCACAAGTTTAAGCAGTGACGTGCTCATTGGGGTCCGAGGTTCCGTTGTACTTCGGGAGATCGGGCATTCTGAATTTCTTCGAGATAAGCTTCGGAGCAGCATTTTGTGGGAATGGCTTTTGTACGAATTTCTTTGAATATACACCCTTCAGGATCGGGGGTGCGCCTGGAATTTGATCGACCCTTGAATTGTAGGTCTCCACCTTCTTATCAATGGCTTCTATCTTCTTTTCGCCCAATTCAATCCTCTTAGTGAGGTCCTCGAGCATCTTTATGGTGGCGGGGTCGGCTGCTGACCCGTGGTTGCTTGATCTTTCTGGTACCTGTTCAGCTTGAAGAGCCACTTCCGGCGCCGCTGTGCTCGATGTTTTTTGGTGGCTTTGCAATTGAGCAATCGCCAGCTGTTGTGCCTGTAACATCTCGAAGATAATGTGAAGGCTAACCTCTTGTTCCTCCCGAGCCAGGGTTTTCTGAGCTTCTTGTTGGTTTTCTTGGCGTATACTCTCGTTAGTGTGGGAGCTTATATCGAAGTGTTGGGCGCTATGTGAGACCACGTCCATAGGAATTGGTTCTGGTGCGTCCCCAGGGTTTTGCGGTGGTACACTGATGCCTGAAACAGCTACACCATTCTCTCCATGGTCCACAGGACCGCTATTTTCATGAGCATTCACTGAGTTAGACTTTTTGACCTAAAATCAAATATTCTTGGACAAGAAAAAGCGTGAAAGATAACTTGTGTTATGTAGTAAACCAGCAAAAAAACAATCACTATTATTTCTAGCCCCACGGTGGGCGCCAAACTGTTTAACATGAAAATGGTAATTACAATTAGATTTGATTTTGTGGTTCTAAAAATACTTGATTTATTTTTATGCTAGTTGTTAGGCAGTAGACGCTAAGCTTGAAACTAGAAAATAAGTTAAGAGCTTGAAGGAAGTGTATCGAGCAAACCGAGTGGTTGAGAATCGGGGCCCCGAGCTGGCTTATACGGGGCCTCGAGGTCGAGCTAGGCGTTAGACTTTGAACAGTCGACGGAGAACTAACAGTTCTAAGAGCTTTGATGATGGCTCTTTATGATCAATGATAAGTAATAAATTAAGAACAATCAACGGAAACACAATAAATGGAAGTAATAAATGTAAGTAATAGGATCGAGGGAGAATATGTTTAAGTTAGAGGGCAGAGAATGTTCTTGTTGTTGTATTCAATGTTGTATGTGGTATCTCCTTACAAAATGATAAGGATCCCCTTCATATATGAGGGGAAATCCCAACATAGTACAATTGCATTTATTACAAAGACACGTGGATGGTACAGCCATTAAATGCCTCGCTACGGGCTTGAACTAGCCTAATAGACTTGGTCAGCTTTAATCACATGCCTTGGGAACTTCTCGTTTGTCCATCATAGCCATCGATTTGTACTGCCTCGAGGTCCAAACATTGAGAGCCCTCGGGGTGGAATCTCGAGCTGAGACTCGAGCTTTTTGGGGCGATCTTACGAAGCTCCATAATGACCATAAAATCGGACTCTCTGATTTTAGCCGTATACAAAAACCAAGCTCATTATATACCCCGGCCTTCGATAAGATAAATCGATCTAGAGACATGATGACGAGGGACCAAAATAGAGGCACTCGAGTCAGAGTCTGGGAGAGCATGACGCCCACCCTCGAGAATATCGGGGCCATAATCCGGGATCGGTCCAAATCCTAAAAGGCTTTGGAGAACGTTGTCAAACAACCAAGCACGACCAATATTAGGCCGTAATATTCGCGATCGGACGGATATCATAGCGTGGATCTCGGCACGTATCGGTGGTTAGTTGAAATAGAAGATTTTTTTACCTTTAATAGAATTGTACCTTGAGTAGGATTCCCATACTATATAAAGGGGGGTCTGATTATTCATTAGAGCCATTGTAAAACGCATTCCAAAGCAATATATTATTATTTTCTTTGTTCTTGTTCTTGTTCGTCAGTGCTGGTGTCACGACCCTAGTTCACCAATTGTGAACACGTCATGACGGCACCTAGTCTTCACGACTAGGTAAGCCTAACACATTGCGGAAGTAACAACATTTTCGAAATTTATATTCGAAGCTAAATAACATCAGTAATGTATACAGTTGCCGCCTGGCACATACACTTTAATACAAAATACTGAAATTAACCTCCAAGACCCGGAAACCCACGGGCAACACAGGCTATAAGAAATCTTACACTGCTCTAGTCACCAGAATAGTCTAATACAAAGAGGGATCGAAATAACATCTAACAACTATGGATAAAATGAGAAGGAGACTTTGCGGATCTGCGGACGTAGCAGATGTATACCTCAAGTCCCCAATACGCTCCCTGACAGCTGCTGGCGGTACGCCTGCTCGGAAGCACCTGGATCTGCACATGAAAAACATGCGCAGAAGAGGCGTGAGTACACCACAGCGGTACTCAGTAAGTGCCAAGCCTAACCTCGGTTGGGTAGTGACGAGGAAAAGGTCAGGGCCCTACTGAGACAGGAACAATAAAATAGCAAGATATTAACAGTATCGAAGTCTGAAGAAAACTGATGAACACAGCGATGTGATAAGACAGATCAATGAAATATAGAACTGCAAGACAAAAAAAACAGAAACACAGAGTAAATACAGCAAAATTACAGAATACCGACGGGGGGTCTCCCAGGATACCATCCTGTAGCCCTTTTTCAAGTGTCCAATGGAACTTCCGGGATACCGTCCCGTAGTCCAAATCTCATATCGATATCAAAAGATCTCCCGGGATACCGTCCCGTAATCAAATCATCAGTGTGCAGGGGGATCTCCCGGGATACCGTCCCGTAGTCCCAAAATAAAAGTACAGGGGAATCTCCCGGGATACCGTCCCGTAGTCCCAAAATAAAAGTACAGGGGGATCTCCCGGGAATCAAACCCGTAGTCCCAAAGTAAACAATCAAGGGGGAACTCCCGGAATCCGCATCCGTAGTCCCAATATAAATGCGCAACCAACATCAACGAATTATTCAGAAATTTAAGTACAACAATACAAGGCATCAAATAATACTGGCCTAACATGCTCCACGTAATCACAGTTAAGACAATTTAAACAAAAAGGCAGCTTGGATCAATTAAACATGCTCTTCTACGCTAGCACAGGCTATAAAAGCAAGTAAAGTAAGGCAAATATGAAAGAGAATCCAAATCAAGTATTCAAGTAAAAGAAATCTGGGTTTCAACAATTTGCTCAAGTACGTGCTCGTCACCTCACGTACAAGGCATTCAATTACCAATTAACACATCCTAAGGGACGAAGTCCCCCACACAAGGTTAGGCAAGCCACTTACCTCGAACCGGTGCGAAGTCAACTAGGGAACGATGCCCTTGCCACGAGTATCCAACTCCAAATGGCCCAAATCTATTCAATTAAATTACAAATCGTAAATAATATTGCAAACAACTGATTCCACTATTGAAATTAAAGCTAAGGGGCGAAAATAGGTGAAATGACCAAAACCGCCCTCAGGCCAACGTCTCGGAACCGAATAATTTTCACATTTTCAGAAACCTCGTACTCTCACGAGTCTAACCATATAAAAATCTCAGAAATCGGAGGTCGAATGCTCCCTCAAAACCCAATAGTTTAGACAATGAACTTTCACCCAAATTCTTCCATTTTTGATCCTTAATTCGAGTTTAAAAGGTGGATTTAACTACTCAATGATAGAATATAATTAGAAAGGATCATCGAAATGTTACCCAATAATCTCCTCTCCAAAATCCTCCCAGAATCGCCCTTGCCCGAGCTCAAAATTGATTTTCAAACATATGAAATTAAACCCTCGAAATTTCCAATTTCTGCCCAGACATTTCCGCTTCTGCGGACAAGGGACCGCTTCTGCGGTCCCGCTTAAGCGGCAAAATAACTGCTTCTGCGGTTTCTCATTAAAGGGGGAAGTTCCGCTTTTGCGGACGCATGACCGCTCCAGCGGTTCCGCTTCTGCGATGAGGAATCCGCTTCTGCGGCTCTGCTTCTGCGGTTCCCAAACCGCAGAAGCGAAAATACCAGAAGGGAAAACATACCAGCTGCAACAACTTAGAAAATTTCCCCGTTAACCACCCGAGATCATCCCGAGGGCCACCGGGGCCTCAACCAAAAGCACCAATACCACCTAATACGTTATTCGAAACTTGCACCAATCCTCAAAACACCCCAAACCACACCGGAAACCCGATTAAATCAAGGATTCAAGCCTAAGAACTTCAAATTCTAACCAAATACGCTTTCGATCAAAAACCTAACCAAACCTCGTTCGAATGACCTGAAATTTTGCACACACATCCCAAATGACATGACGGAGCTACAGCAACTTCCGGAATTCAAATCTAATCCTCGGATCAAAAACTCACTATCGGACCGGAAACTTCAAAAATCCAAACTTCGGCATTTCAAGCCTAAATGAGCTACGGGCCTCCAAATAACATGCCGAACGCGCTCCCAACCCCGAAATCACCTAACAGAGCTAACGGAACCATCGAATTTCCATTCCTAGGTTGTCTTCACACTGTTCTGATTACGGACCGTCTTTCAACACTTAAGCTCTCATTTAGGGACTAAGTGTCCCAAAACACTCCGAATCTTAACACCGAACGTCCCGGTATATCAAAAGAGTAGAACTGAACTTAGGGGAAGCGGTAAATGGGGAATCGGGGCGTAAATTCCAAAAACGACCGGCCGGGTCGTTACATCTGGTCTTTGTGAGCCCGGATCGAGGCGGATATTTCATTTAGGCAAGAATCATCTTCCTCACGTGGTTTGAGTTTACTACATCTTTATTTATTTAATCTAACTCAATTTATCATTTGTATCGAATTAATCCATGTATCCTTAAAACCACTTACAAATTTAATGGTTGTCCGCTTCTGAGACTAAATAGTTCGGCGTCCACCATGGGATAAGGATAATAGTGACAATTTGATACAGAATTCCATAACACACCCTATTTCACATGGATGATGAGTCTGAGCATCATGGCGAGAACAAAAATATGGTACTCGGTAATGACGTGCCCCCCTGCCGATCCCAACGGGGTTCCGACCGCGGACCCGATTGACTCCAACTCACTTGTGGACATCAATGTGAATTTGCCTACCGATCCTGTAATAGCGTCTGCAGGGGAGTCTGGTTGGTAGCCCAAAATACACGCGACGGTGAAGGACATGTGATCAACTTGGGGGTGATCTTTGAAATACTATAGTTTCAACAGGCAGTGATAGCCTAATTGTAGAACCAAAGCAGCACTTCTAGTAGAGTTGAGCCCGAATCATCCCAGGAAAACACTCACAAAAATGAACCAGCCACCGATAAGCCGAGTGAAGTTGAATCCGGGACCAGCCCTTAGATAATAAAGATGCTCGAGGAATTGACAAAATGGTAGAAACGAGAGAAAAGAAAATTGAAGCTAACGACAAAAAGGTGGAAACCTATAACTCCAGGGTCGACCAAATCCCAAGAGCACCACCGGTACTAAAAGGCCTGGCTTCCAAAAGGTTTGTTCGAAAACCTTTCCCTCTGAGCACAGCTCCGAAGCCGATATTAAAGAATTTCTGCATGCTCGAAATTCCTAAGTAAAATGGAACAACTGACCCAAATGAAAATGTGACCTCCTACATATGCGCCATCAAGGGGAACGACTTGGAAGATGATGAGATCGAATGCGTCTTGCTAAAGAAGTTCGCAGAGACCTTGTTGAAGGGAGTTAAGATATGGTATCAAAACTTACACCCCCCCCCCCCCCAATTTTATTGACTCATTTGCTATGCTTGCAGATGCTTTTGTAAAAGCTCACGACGGAGGCATCAAGGTCGAGGCTAGGAAGTCGGACCTTTTCAAGATAAGGCAAAGAGGTAACAAGATGCTCAAGGAGTTCTTTCAAATGGAACGGATGGACCTGCCTCTGGTGGCAGACAATTGGGTCATTCAGGCCTTCACCCAAGGACTCAATACTCGAAGCTCATTGGCTTCGTAGCAGTTGAAGCAAAATTTGATAGAATATCTAGCTGTTATTTGGGTGGATGTGCATAACCGATATCATTTAAAAATTAGAGTCGAAGATGATTAGCTTAGGGCCCCTTCCTTGTCTATTTATCCCGTCCGAGCTAGTGACATATCCATAAGAGACATTGATCGTGAACTAAGGTCAAATAAAGATTGGTATCAATCGTACAACGGTTGTCATAGGGGTGATGGGTCTGGACAAAACTCTATAAGAAGTGAAAGGAGAACCGATCGAGATCAAAATAACCGGGGACTCATGAGCAAAAGCAGTTTCTACAAGCCCATCGGGCCTAAAGAAACACTGAGGTTATCGGAGTATAACTTAAACATCGATGTTGCTGCCATCGTATCTGCCATCGGACGCATCAAAGACGCCAAGTGACTCGACCTTTACAGTCCGATCCTACCCAAAGGGACCCTAATCTAATGTGTAAGTGTCATGGCACTCACGGTCACAGAGCTGAAGATTGCCGACAACTGAGAGAGGAAGTAGCCTAGTTATTCAACAATGGACACTTGATAAGTTGGTATTTTACCAACTTATCTCTTCTTGATACTTAGGCTTTTGTATGATTTTGTTAAGAAACTAAGGCATTTATTGAGGTTTAGTGGCATATTTCACGTATCAAGTGATTTGGAGGAAATACAGAAGAAACCAAGTCAAAATGTGCAAAATTGAAGAAAAATGATTGCTGCCAGTTAATGCTCTTCACGATCGCAAACTTAGGCATGCGATCACAGAAGGCTGGAATACACCACATCACGAACGCATAGCCATTTCTACGAACGCGAAGAAAAGGATCATCAACAGTTCCCAATTGCTCTATGCGAACGCGTAGATACTGTCCGCGATCGCAGTGCTTTACATCTTTATTCTTGGCGATCGCAGGCCTCTTTTCCCGATCGCGATTCATAGATCTGGGCAGTTTTGGCATTTCATATTTTTGACCCCAAAACCATTTAATACACGACCTAGCAGATCTTCTTTGGCTTATTTTCAGTCACTAAGACTAGAGATAACAAGTTTTGAAGCGAGGGGTTTTGAACATACACTTGGGTTTTGAAGATTTGAAGGTTTTGGTTAAGAATTTCTTACTCATTTGTACTCATTTCTTCATTTCCTTGCTTTGTATTGAATATCTAAGTGTGTAGTATTTATTTCAACACTTGAATCTTGTTTATGGAAATATTCATAACTAAAGTGTGGATTAAATATCTTGTTGTGCTTATGTATTGAATGATTTTTTATCTTTTATGAAATGAGTTATTATTTCTTTAATTATTATTGTTCTTTATTGTTTCCAAAGGGATTAGCTAACCCTAGGACTCGCCCATTAACTTCGAATTAATTTTGGGAAAGATTAATTAACGAGAACTTGAGTCTTTAACCCTCATTTTATAGATTCTACCTAGGGACAGGATTGAACTACTTGTAGCCATATCCGAGTGTGCTTAATCTCGTAATTGATTAGGGATAATTCAATTGGGAAGTCTTGTTAGTCTTTGGAAAAAGCTAATATAGAATTATTAACCGTGGCTAATTAACATAAACTCGTTCATATTTGTGAAATCGTGAAATACATTAGATCGTTACTTAGTGTAATTCCCCGTGTATCCATACTTGTAGTCATTGATCATTTTACTTGCTTTCTAGGTTAGTTTACATCTTTTTATTTAGGTATAAACATTTTCTAAAAAACAATTCTAAGTGTTTTGCATTGCATAACAAGTGATAATTCTTTTACAATCCTAATCGCCTACTTATTGTTCTCTGTGGGATTTGACCCCGACTCATAGCTTGGCAAATTATATTGCATGCAACCGTGTCCATTTATATTTTAGTAGTGGATTTGGATGTCATCAAAATTGGCGCCACTGCTGGGTAACAATTTTGCGTAATTTAGGTTGTTTGAGAAATAAGCGTAAGTGCTTTGGTCCAAACTTGTGAATATTTGTGTAATTATTTTTCTTACCTTGGTCTATTTTTTTTTCTTGTTTGTTTCTTGTTTATTTTCATAGTTTTGAAAAATGGCATAATATATAATGAAAATTGGTCGGATGGTAGTGGTTCATACTTTGATGACCCTTGTCCTTATTGTGGAGGACCACACTCGTGGCAAAATTATTTAAATTATCCCGGGGGTGGATTGTGTGCACAATCTCAAATCTATGAGTGGAGTATTTGTGATAAGTGTGATCGTCAAAATGGTCATTGCTTATTTGTCCTTCCCTTCCACAAGCCCCCGCTATGATGATTCTACTTTTTGTGATGAAAATGATAGGGCTATGGAAGTGGAAGAAATTGAGCATGGTCAAATTGGAGAGTTCAAGATCATGTTAGAATGCCTACAGGATGGAGGAAACAAAAAGCAAAGTGACCATTATTGAAGATAAATAAGCACAAGGACCTTACCTCAGTAATCACTTCAAAACCCTCCTCAAAAAACTCCAAGATCCGAGCTCCAAAATGTGAAAATAGTGAAAAATCTCGAAGTCCCGCTTTTATATGTTTCTACCCAGTTTTACCACACCTGCGGCCTCTTTGTCGCTTCTGCGATGTCGCACCTGCGAAAATTCCCTCGCAGGTGCGGACTCCACTTGAAATCCCATACACCACTCCTACGGCTTCAAGACCGCATCTGCGCTATCGCAGGTGTTGAAGTCCATCGCACCTGCGGCCAAACGTCGCACCTGCACCCACTTCCCACATCTGCGACCCTCGTAGGTGCGGAAAAGTATTCGCACCTGCGGCTCCTACCCAACTCCTTCTTGGCCGCATCTACGGTTCCTTCTTCGCTTTTCCGGACCCGCATCTGCGGTTCCCACTCCACAGGTGCGATTACACCAGCAACGGCAGCCCTTCAGTTGTTCATTCATATCCAAAACCAAGTCCAAAACGTCCCGAATTCCACCCGAGGCCCCCGGGATCTCAACCAAACATGCCAACAAGTCCAATAACCCGATACAAACTTAGTCAACTCATCAAATCACCTCTAACAACAGCAAAAACACGAATTACACACGGATTCAAGCCTAAAGAAATTCTAAACTTCCAAATTCCACAAACGACGCCGAAACCTATCAAACCACGTACGATTGACCTCAAATTTTGCACACAAGTCATAAATGATCACAAGAACCTACTCAGACCATCTCCAACCCTAATACCAAATTTCACACCAAAATAGTGCAACAACAAATTTACTCCAACCATTACACCATTTTTACACCAAAAAAATATATTTCTTTCTATAGTCTTCTCTCTCTTCTATATTATATTATTATCTTCTGTTTAAAAATTTTATTTTTTATTTCCTTCAAACAAATTCTATCTTTTTCTCTTTTCCATATTCATCACATATAATTCACATTCACCACTTATATAATCATTTATTACAGAATTATTTTAAAGGATAAATCAACTAAAAGTGAAATCATTGATAAAAGATAACTAAATAAATATTACATCATAGTCAAATTTAATATAAGTACCACATAAATATTAAACTTTCGCCTCTATTCTCCCATAAATGCTCGATGAATGCTCAATTATAATAATAATAAAATTAACTTATAATTTTATATAAATATAATATATACAAAAATTAATATATCAAAAAATAGGATATAAAATTAAAATTATAAAGATCATAATATAAAAATTAATTATATACACAATATATGATAAATTAATAGTCCAAAAATACAAAAATACGAATAAAATAATAATAAATCAAATTTGGTGTTGATGAATAGTGTCATACCAAATTTGATATGACACTATTCAAACACTAAAATGGTCCAAAACTTGGTGTTCCATTGGAGCAAAAAAATACCAAATTTTACACCAAATTTAGATTTGGTGCAAAAAATAGTGCACTATTGGAGATGCCCTCAAACTTCCGAAATCCAATTCGACCCCGATATCAAAATTTTCACTACCGGCCAAAATTGCCAAATTTCCAACTTTCGCCAATTCAAGCCTAATTCTACTGCGGACCCCCAAATCTCATTCCGGACACGCTTCTAAGTCCAAAATCCCCTAACGGAGCTAACGGAACAATCCAAATTCTAATCCAGGGTCGTTTACATATAAGTCAACATCCGGTCAACTTTTCCAACTTTAGCTTTCAAATAAGAGACTAAATGTCTCAATTCACTCCAAAACCATTCTGGACCCAAACCAACTAACCTGGTAGGTCATAACAGAGTTGTAGAATACAAGAGAAGCAGGAAAAGGAAACGGCGGAACGGGGCTACAACTCTCGAAACGACCGGCCGGGTCGTTACATCCTCCCCCTCTTAAACAAATGTTAATCCTCGAACGGGTCTAGAAACATACCTAGAACCATAAATAGGTAGGATATATGCTCCGCATCTCCCACTCAGTCTCCCAAGTAGCCTCCTCCATGGGCTGACCTCTCCACTGCACTTTCACTGAAGCTATATTCTTTGACCTCAACTTTCGAACCTACCACTCCAAAATAGCCACCAGCTCCACATCATAAGTCAAATCACCATCTAACTGAACCGTGCTGGAATCCAAAACATGGGACGGAACGCCAATATACTTCCGGAGCATAGAAACATGGAAATCCGGATGCACACTCGACAAACTGGGTGGCAAGGCAAGCTTGTAAGCCACCTCCCCAATCCTCTGAAGTACCTCAAAAGGCCCAATGAACCGAGGGCTCAACTTTCCCTTCATTCTGACTCTCATAACACCCTTCATGGGTGAAACCTTTAGCAGAACCTTCTCCCCAACCATGTAAGACACATTACGGACCTTCCTCTCAGCATAACTCTTCTGTCTCAACTGCTCCGTACGAAGCCGCTCCTGAATCATTTTCACCTTGTCCAATGCATCCTGAACCAAGTCAGTACCCAATAGCCTAGCCTCGCCCAGCTTGAACCAACCCATTGGGGATCTACACTGCCTCCCATATAAAGCCTTGTACGGAGCAATCTGAATTCTCGATTGATAATTGTTGTTGTAAACAAACTCCGCGAGCAGAAGAAACTGGTCCCATGAACCACCAAAATCAATGACACACGCACGTAACATGTCCTCTTATAACTAAATAGTGTGCTCAGACTGTCCGTCCATCTAAGGATGAAATGAGTGCTCAACCTGAGTGCCCAACTCTCTCTGCACGGCTCTCCAAAACTGCAATGTGAATTGCGTTCCTCTTTCTGATATGATGGAAACTGGCACCCCGTACAGGCGAACAATCTCTATGATGTCAATCTCAGCCAACCGGTCCGATGAACGGGTAGTACTCACAGGAATGAAGTGTGCGGACTTGGTCAGTCGATCCACAATCACCCAAATAGCATCAAACTTCCTCGAAGTCCGTGGGAGCCTAACTACAAAGTCCACGGTGATCCGCTCCCAGTTCCACTCTAGAATCTCTAGCTGCTGAAGCAAGCCACCTAGTCTCCGATGCTCATATTTTACCTGCTGACAGTTGAGACACCAAGCTACAAACCCAACTATATCTTTCTTCATTCTGCTCCACCAATAGTGCTGTCTCAAATCCTGGTACATCTTCGCGGCACCCGAATGGATGGAATACCGCAAGCTATGGGCCTCCTCCAAATCAACTTCTGAAGCTCATCTACATTGGGCACACATATTCGGCCCTACATCCTCAACACTCCAGCATCTCCAATAGTCACATATCTGCCATCATCATGCTGCACCTTGTCCTTGAGGACAAGCAAATAGGATCATCATACTGGCGCTCTCTGATACGATCAAACAAAGAAGACCGAGAAATCACACAAGCTAGAACCCAACTGGGCTCTGAAATATCCAATCTCACTAACTAGTTTTCCAAAGCATGAACATAAACCACAAGAGGTCTCTCCCCAATAGGAATAAATGAAAGATTACCCATACTCACTGCCTTCCTACTTAAGGCATCGGTCACCACATTGGCCTTTCTCGGGTGATGCAGAATAGTAATATCACAGTACTTTAGCATCTCCAACCACCTCCGCTGCCTTCTATTTGAACAAGTGTTGGAGGCTACGATGATCGGTAAACACCTCACAAGACAAACCATAGAGATAGTGCCTAAAAATCTTCAACGCATGAACAATGGCTACCAACTCCAAATCATGGAGAGGGTAGTTCTTCTCATGGGGCTTCAACTGGCGCGAAGCATAAGCAATCACTCTACCCTCCTACATCAAGACACACCCAATATCGATCCGAGAAGCATCATAATATGTTGTATATGAAGCAGAAGCTGATGGTAGAACTAGAACTAGAGTTGTGGTCATGGCAGTCTTGAGCTTCTAAAAGCTCGCCTCACACTCATCCGAACACCTGAAAGGAGCACCCTATTGGGTCAATTTAGTCAAGGGCGATGCAATAGAAGAGAAACCCTGCACGAACCGACGGTAATTACCAGTCACCAAGATAGCTCCAAATATCAATAGCTGAGGACGGTCTGGACCAACTCTGAACCGCCTCTATCTTTTTTGGATCAACCTGAATACCCTTGTTGGACACCATGTGCCCCAAGAACGATACTGAACTGACACAAAACTAACACTTGGAGAACATAGCATAAAGTTTCTCCTCCCTCAACCGCTGCAACATAATCCGCAAATGTTGGCCATGCTCCTCCTGGCTACAAGAGTACACCAGGATATCATCAATGAATACGAGTCGAGATATGGCTGAAATACGATGTTCAACAGATGCATGAAGGATTCTGGGGAATCGGTCAGCCCAAAAGACATCACAAGGAACTTATAATGACCATAACGGTTTCTGAAAGCTATCTTAAGAATATCCGAGTCCTGAATCTTCAACTGGTGATACCCTGACCTCAAATCAATCTTGGAAAACACCCTCGCTCCCTGAAGCTGGTCAAACAGATCATCCGTGGCAAAGGATACTTGTTCTTGATTGTCACTTTGTTAAACTGCCTATAATCGATGCACATTCTCATAGTGCCATCTTTATTCTTCACGAACAGAATCGGTGCACCCCAAGGTGATACACTAGGCCTAATAAACCCCTTCTCAAGGAGTTCCTGAAGCTATTGCTTTAACTTCTTCAACTCCGCCGGTGCCATACAATACGGTGGAATAGAAATGGACTGAGTACCCAGCACCAAATCAATACCGAAGTCAATATCCTTGTCCGGCGGCATGCCCGGCAGGTCTGCAGGAAACACATCCGGAAAATCTCGCACCACCGGAACAGAAACAATTGCAGGGGTCTCTACACTGACATCCCTCACAAAAGCCAAATAAGATAAACAACCCTCCCAACCATCTGCTTGGCCTTCAAGTATGAAATCACTCTACTAGGTACATAATCTAAAAACCCTCACCACTCGATCCGAGGCAACCCCGGCATCACCAACGTTACGATCTTAGCGTGGCAGTCTCTAATAGCTTGATTGAGAGACAACCAATCCATTCCCAATATCACATCAAAATCAACCATACTAAGTAGTAAAAGGTCAACTCTAGTCTCCAATCCCCCAATAGTCACCACACACGACCGATACACACGGTCCACAATAACAGTATCGCCCACCAGAGTAGATACATGAACAGATGAAGCTAAAGAGTCATAGGAGCACATCTAGATAATGGGGAAAACACGAGGATACATATGAATAGGTGGAACCAGGGTAAAATAGCACAGAAGCATCTCGGTGACATACTGAGACCATACCTGTGATCACTGTGTCTGATGAAATAGCATCTGGTTTGGCAGAGAGTGCATAGAACGGGACTGACCACCACCTGATCGGCCTCCCCCTCTAGGTCGACCCTAGCTGACTGAGCTCCACCCCTAGCTGATAGAGTGGGTGGTGAAGTAACTGGTGATGAAGTCGAAGGCTGACCCCTCTGCTGACGAGCTGGACCTCCCACTAGGCGGGGACACTGCCTCCTGATATGACCAAACTCTCCACACTTCTAGAAACTCCCTGGTGCTGGTGGTGGGGACTGAAGGGAGCCCTGAGCACCGGAATAACCGGCAAAAGGACTTGGCATTGATGAACCCTAAGCTAATGGTGCATGGGTCAAATTCTGAGCTAGGAGGGCACTGAGAGATGAGTGGCCCTAATGTGAACTGTTAGAACCATGGCCAGATGATGCACCACGATGGACTGAGCGAGCCGTCTAAGAATACTTGTAAGGACGACCTCTGTCGTGGTGGGACTGACCTTTGGAAGAAACGCCACTGAAACTACCGGATCCCCGAGGCCTCTTGGCCTCCCTCTCAACCCGCACCTGGCGGCGAATAGACTCTATCTCTCGGGCAATGTCAACAACCTCCTCAAAAGTAGCACTGGTCACCCTTTCCCTAGTCATAAGCACCCGCACAAGAACCTCATAATCCTCTCTCTGTATATGGGAACCAACCAAATAGCATGATGGGCTAACTTAGAAAATCTCATCTCGTACTGCGTCAGTCATAACATCCTGACGCAACTGCTCAAACTATCTGCATAGCTCCTCTCTACGGGACTGCGGCACATACTTCTCCAGGAAGAGAACGAAGAACTTCTGCCATGTATGGGGCGCTGCACCAACCGGCCTACGCCTCTCATAAGCCTCCCACCAAGTAAATGCAGCTCCAGAGAACTGAAAGGTAGTGAACGAGACCCTACTAGTCTCCAGAATATCTGTTGTACGGAGAATCTTCTAACACTTATCCAAGAAACTCTGGGCATCATCTCCCTCTGCACCGCTGAAAGTCAGAGGATTGAGCCTCCCAAACCTATCCAATCTACCACCGGATGGGTTGGTAATGCCTCCGATGTCTGAAGTCCCTACACCACCTACTCGAATGTGCAGGCGGCGGGAGTCTATGCACCTTCCCCGGCCTGAGCAGTGGCTGTTGCGGCTGGAACAGAGACCGCCTGAGCAAGACTGGTACACACAGTCAAGATCTGAGCCAAGGCCTCCTGAAGGCCTAGAATAACAATGGGCACTATTGGTGCCTAAACTGGTCCTATTGTGGTATCTACAATCGGGACCTAACCCTAAACTAGGGCAGCTGGTGGATCTGCGGGTGTTGCCCTGGCTGCTGTGCGGGCTGCACCGTTCCATAATTCATGTTTTGTAAGTTATTGGCCTGTATCTGTTGCACCAGTTGGGACTACAGATGCAGCAGCATACCGACGAGGAAGCAGCCGCTTTTTACGAGTATGGCCGGTAGGTTACAGATTTGGCTTCCCGGACATTGCAGCTAGCCCGACACGATGAGCACTTAGGACACGAGGCAAATTATATGGCGCCAGAGCAGTACCATCATGGGCCAGTAGTGCATCCTGAACATGGTCGACATGGCAGGCGTGTCCCGAGAGGTGGGGGTGTCCCACGAGGTCGTGGGGGTGTCCCACGAGGTCGTGGGGGTCGGCGAGGAGGTGGTGCCCAACAATGGGGCATTGTGGTACCTATTGAGGATGTTGGAGTTGATCAGACAGGTGACCACCCTGATCCAGACCATGCTCCTAGTGATATGCCCTCATTAAGCCTGCAGCTTACTCCAGGGACTTCGCGGGTGACCCCGTCAGCTTCATTGTTGATTGCGGTCACGGCCATTACCTCACATAACTGGGATGCGTATTTTCCTGGCCCTATAGAGGCATCGACGGTTACTGATGTTCGTCCGGTACGAGATGTGGATAGTGTGCACCGACTGAGTTATGGCTCATCATCGAGAGATGCTGAGGATCTTTCACAGGATTTGGTTACTTTGTATTACTATTATTTATATTTGTGTTTATCTCATTGATTAGTCATAAATATCTAAAGCTTTTTTTAAAGCCATATTCCCCACCTATCACGGACAGGCCTGAGACGAATGATTATATTGACGAGGCCGCTGAGACCATGGTATGATATTTTAATATTTTTTAGCTAACACGTACATTACTAATATATATTTTATATACTAAAATATCTCATTATTCTATAGGTTACTGTTGGACCAACGGCCCCTTCTACCGAGCCTGCCAGCCTTACTGACGATCATGATGCAGAGCATCCTCTGATAAAGAGGCGACGTGATGAGGATGATCTTGATAGTGTAGTCGGGGGGATGGGATGCGCCTCAAGCCAGCGCCTGCTTTAAAGAATAAAGGTTGTGGGACACATTGATTTTTTTTTTTATGTACATATGACATTCAATAAATAATAGCAACATTATTTATGGTTTACATTATATGCGCTTTATGTTTTTATTTCTCGGGTTCTATGTTATTTTTAATACTACAATTGGGCAAAACAAACATAGCAACCTAACATAATTTAAATTCGATACAACTAATGAAAATACATGACACAGAAAACATAAAGATAAAATACTACACTCAACACATACATGTTTTTGTTTAGTAACTACCACCCATTATTCTGTACTCCAACCACTTAAATTTCTCTTCTATATTATTTTTTTCTTCTTCTTCCTCTTTTAGTTTCTCCTGTAGTGCCGCAATTTCTCGTTGCATTTCAAAGATCTGGCGTTGGTATTCACCGTTCATATTCCAAACATACTGCAAACTTGATTTGTAGTATTCCTGGTTAATAGGTTCATCATACCGTTCCTCAAATATACAATAATTTCTGTCATTGCGTCCAAAAAATTGTTGACACATCCAGTATCTGCGCCCAACATTACCATCGCACCAACATGCCTTCAAAATTGAACTTTTGCCACAATAGCACCTTGGTTGGTCATGGCATCTAGACATTTGTTAATGCAAAAAAATGAAAATTTATGGAAAATGTTGCTATTTGTTTTGGTTAAGCGCAGATAATAAATAAAACGCGCTAGTCATTTATAGGCAAGAAAAAAAATACATAACGTGGTATTTAAACGTGCTATGCTTCGCGTGATAATGATTCTTTACGGTACAATACAGCTTTTCCAGAAGATAGCTTTTCCTGAACAACAGCTTTATCTGATTGACAAGACAATACACATAACGTGGTTTGTAACCACGCTATGCTTCGCATGCTAATGATTCTTTACAGTACAATAAAGTTTTTCCAGAAGACAGCTTTTCCGGAACGGCAGCTTTTTTTAGGTCAACAAGACAATACACAAAATGTGGTATTTAACTGCGCTATTCTTTGCGTGATAATAATTATTTCAAGTATATGAAAGCTTCTTAAATTGAACTAAGTCATATGTATTTCAAATACCTTTTAAATAAACATTACAACATCCATTAAAAGATCCCCATGGATCATATCTTAACACTATTGATCCCTACCTTGAAAATAATATGGCGAATGACAATTGTTTTTATTTTAAATCGATTTATGTTAGATTGTTGTATTGAAGTATTAATGTTAAATATGAATAAGATTTAACAATGGAAAAATAATTTTATTTCATACATTCTGCAAGATAAACAAGTGCATACACTTATTACAACCACATTACTGAAATAAAACACACTACGTCTATCCTTGATAGTTGGGCACATTAGATGAACTTCCACCAGGACCTGGATTACCACCGCCACCCAAACCAACTGAAGGACATTTACGACGTTCATGTCCTTTTTGCGAGGTATATTAGACAAATACCTGAACATTATCGACAACGTGCTCCTTCAAGTGGTTACAAAATAGCGTCCACGTCTCTTGGATTTCATTGGTACAAATAGCAAATGCTAGGGGAACTATACCTCCATTACCATCTACTGCAATGGAGATCAACAACTTAATATCATACTTTCCATAGACATGAGTGTCGTCTATGGATATTACCGACCAGCAATGCATAAAACCATCAATTGCTGGTTTGAAGGCCAAGAATACATATCTGAATATATGTTCTGGTATTCCACGACTTCACTCGAGCTTCCATTCAACAACAGTACCGGGGTTAAAGTGTTGCAATGCTACCATGTACCTAGGTAGAAATGCAAATGACTTATCCCAATCACCATAAACAATTTCAAACGCACGTTTGTGCCCGAGAAATGCCTTTCTTTTGGTAATGGTACACCCATATTCCTGGTGGACAGATGTAATACACTCTTTGATCTTTTACCTTATGGAGGCTTCAATGTGTGGAATCAAGACAAGAGAAATCAAGTCAACATCCAAGTTAAAGTGATTCCCACTTAATGTGTCCATTTCACAATTGTGGTTGCCAATGTATTTACCCACAACCCACATATTTGTTTTCTTCTTCCTCGCACGCAGCATCCAATTACAACCCGTAAATCATCTACGGCAAACAACCTTTTATACATCCGGATATGGCTCCCATACCATCATCTCATGGCACTCTTTTATGTTGTACATTTTCACTGCCATGATTACGCGCGTCTGATTAGGAAAAAGCATGCCCTTTGACAGCACTGTTGGTCAGATTCATCCCGCATGCTGTCCGAATTTCGTCAATATCCCTTGTGAGGGCATCCACATCCGGCATACTTTCCAAATGATCGAGATAGGGAATATGCCTTGAATGAAACGAAACGTAGGACTCATACACTCTTG
Source organism: Nicotiana attenuata (assembly GCF_001879085.1). Lineage (NCBI taxonomy): Eukaryota > Viridiplantae > Streptophyta > Magnoliopsida > Solanales > Solanaceae > Nicotiana > Nicotiana attenuata. The sequence goes on along the minus strand of NW_017670724.1, from coordinate 218,613 downwards.
GTCTAACGGGAGGTGGAGCATGCTCCCTTGTCAAATCAGGTTCAGCATTCTCTTCCTCCTCATCATCACCCTCGTCAGGGAAGGGTGTATCATCCCCATACTCATCGTCATTGTTGTTATAATCACTATTCTCTTCCTAACTCTGCGCATCTGCCATATCCCGATTAAATATGTCGTCTTCGTGAAATTGAGTAAGTACAGGACCATCAAGTTGCTCGTTTTCACTGCACAACCAAAGAAATAATGAGTTACTCAAATTGGTCTAAACAATACATTTAACTTTATATATTCACTTACAAATCATAATGTGTTGATATTCCAGGATGCACATTATCTTGTTGATGTTGACTCCTGAATGGACCACCATGATCCAACACACCAAAACTAGGCATATTCCAACTGGCCGTTGGTTCATAACTTGTAAAATTCATATCTGGTTGGTACATCCTGTGGAATATCTGAGTGTTAATACAAATACAATACACAAAAATATACATCATAACACAAAGGAAGATTGAAGTTTACCACTTGGCTTGTGGATTATGTAAACTACGGGAGAAATTATTTCCTCGCTCCTCATACGCCCGTGGAGATAAGTTTAAATCCGGCCAAACACTTTCAGCTGAAACCTGTTTGATTAAAATTGCTCCAAAATAACCACCCGATGATTGAGGGATGTCCCTACTTTGTGCAACCTCATTGTTGCGAACGTCTTCAGTCCTGACGTGCATTTCCAATAGTTTTATCACAATAAGTTCATGGTATTCATCCGAAGTCCTCAAAAACTCTCTCAGAGTTTCATCATCTTCGATGATAAACTCAGCATAACAAGAAACCCCTTGCGAAGTCACAGAATACGGATATCCTCCGGTTATTTTAAAATTCACCGAACATTTGCGCGCACTCATTTTTTTACATAACAACGATACCAATATATCGTACTCCATTGTAAGTGGCAACTTAACATGAGACTGTGGAGATAAACTATAGCTACTGAGTTATTCGCCACCACAACCTCAGCCCATCCCACCCCCCACCCCTTAATATAATGAAACCCTAATTCTTCACTCGTCAGACATTATGACAAAATGCAAAATAACTTAACAAAGAAAAATTTCACAAGACTTGAGGATGTTTCTGAATGGATTCTTACAAAATCCTTAACGTCTTTCAATAAGGCAAAAATCAGTTTAGGGGTTCAATTATATGAGGTATAGCGTCTTAGCTTAAGACGCTATACCCAGTTGAATTATTATTATGTCAGTTAATCCAGAAGAATTATATGTGGGCCCACATAATATATATATATAGTTTATTACTGAAGAACGCTATATATATATATATATATATATATATATATGCGTCTTTTTAAAAGACTCTATACTTAACTGGCCAAACATCCGTTAAGGTATAGCGTCTTTTAAAAAGACGCTATATATAATTTGGTCACTATATTTTCTTTCAACACATTTTTATTCTTTGAGTCCAAAAGAACCACATTTTGGTTCTGGACTCGAAAAGTTGGGGTCGTGATAGATGGGAATCCATCCACAAGGACATTAGGCAACAACCCATTTAGAATGGGATTCCAGATTGTCATATAAAGATCCGATTTTTCTTTAGAAAAATTCCATAAAATTTATTTTTGTAATAAACATTAACCTAAGTAAATCATTACCTTAACCAAATAGGAAAGGGGTGATGGAGAAATTTTGCCGCATTACGCCTTAAGAAGAAAATCACTTTGTGAAAGTGATGGTAAAATACAAAGCTAAGAGAAAAAATATTATTAGAAAAAATTGTTTCTTGTTCTTCTACGATTGAGATTTTTGAGAAAAATTGAAAAAATCCAATTTGTTTACGGGTTTCATTGATCAAAGAGTTGATAGCAAGGATCGGTGTGGATATACATAGAGTGTTTGCACTATCGAAGAATTTTTGCGAGACTCTCTTTAGCAGGTACGTCTTAGATCCGATCTTTTATACGTATATAAATTTTAAACCAAAACAAATTTGCCTAGTGTTTACCTCGAAAAATGTGAGTAACAATTAAAGGTGATTTGTGGTTTTAAAGATATGTGATTTATTCCAATACTAGTGAATATACAAGTTATATTAGGTTTAAGTAAGAAGAATTGATGAACCAAACTAGTATTGTTAGAGCAACCGGGACCTCGAGCTCGACTATCTCGGGAACCTTGAGGTGAGTTAAGAGCAAATAAAGTATGAAGAATAAAGTAAAAATAATAAAGCTGAAGAACAATTGTGGAGCACAGTAAACGAGAAAAGCAGAGTAGAATGTTCTATTGCAGTGAATGAGATATCCTTTACAAATGATTGGGGTCCCCTTTATATAGGAGGGAAAAACCCTAATATGGTACATTCCCAATTATGGTAAAGAATTCTATTAGTACAGTTGTATAACACCCTAGTACGGACTCATACTATTTCGTACAAATCTTATCCCATAATTTATGCCCTGATCCACGTGTCTTTGAAAAATTCCCGCTCTTTATTGAGTGTCATCGAAATTGTACTGCCCTCGAGGTAGATCATGGCGGGTCTCCGATTTGCTCCTCGAGGTATGCATTTTCCAGTCAGATTTGGTCTTTACTTTGTGCTGCCCGAGCTCGAGCCAGGGGTACCGTTAAGTCCACGAAATTGAGCTCTCCAATTTTGACCATATACAGATAGTCCCCGTGTTTCTTAGAATGAAATGATATGAAACGATTTGAATTCCCAAGTCCTTTATGATGGCATCACACTTTTGACGTAAGCGTTCAGATGACCGAAGCGTCCCATCGGCTCTTTTCCGCAAAAGCATTAAATGCACGTCAGAGCCGGTCGGCCATCAATATTAATGAACCATCGCTGCCTTCCTATATATATACTTGTTTTCTCTTCTTATTAAGAACTTCTCCACCTTGCAACACCTATTTTCCTCTAAATGTTTCCTTTTCACCACCGGTTCCTCCGTTGTATTAGCTCAAAACCTCACCGGTTTATTCATTTCTTCCTTCCTTTTCTAAAGAACCGATGGAAAAAACTTCCAAGTCCGTTCCTCAGAAAGAAGGAACCTGCACTTCTACTTCCCATCCGCCCGGTGGTAAACCGTCGGCGCTTTATGAGATCGTACCGAACAATTTTACTTTGAAAAATGACTTTATAGTCGAGAACCCTCCCGATGTCCCCATCCGTCGAGAGCATGCATCGAGATACATAAGATCAATTGAGAAAAAACACCTTGATGTTGTGAGGAGAGAGTGTAAATGGGAAAATAAGGTCGTTCTGGAAATACCTTCTCGAGAGGAGGACATCACAACTTACGTAGAGGAGTTCCTGAGTGTGTATACATATCCCTTTACGTTGGGTCCCCTCAACCCGCTCGTGCTTGAATTCTGCCGAAGATATCAAGTCACCCTGAGCCAGATTCATCCGTCCTTTTAGCAGATCGTAATAATGATGAGGTTCTTCGTCGAAAAGGCCGGGCTCGAGTTCACCATCAGCCACCTCATCCGATTATATTGACCTCAACATTTTTGAGGTTTAATCAAACTCCAACGCCGATCAGCCAAGTCCTTCTTCGCCAGTAATGACGAAGATAAGGATCGAGGTTGAATGAGCCGGTTCATCAGGGTGAGGACCGTCGATGTTATTCCCAAGGAGTTCCTGTCGTTCCCCGAGAAATGGAACTTCGAACGTGAGTGGAATTATTTGCTTTAGTTCTTTCCCATAAATTTTGCTAAACTTCGCATAGTTATCCCTTTCCCTTTTCCGCAGCAATCCCGTGGATGCCTAATGCGGTCCTCAACCTCGAGGACTGGGTTTGCAAACTAGCTGCTACTTCATCATACGACAAACACAAATGGCGGAACTTGTCGAAGGGCAAGTAGGAAGCGAAACACCACGGTACGTGTCATAATATTTCATTCCTTATTAAGAATTTCTTCCTTCAAGTGAGCTGATTCCTCTATCGCAGGTATTGGTGAGTTCTTCGAGATGAGGCTGCCCCTTCCCGGGGAGGAAGTATGATCTTCGGCTGGAAATCCAAAGAAGGATAACAAGAGAAAAAGGTCCTAGAAGAGCGAGGACACTCAAAGCCAAGCAGAGCCCGCTCGGAGGCGCATGAAAAGCGTCGCCATCAATGTGGATATTGACTCGGTCCACCAGTCCATGGATGATGATGGTGATGAGATGGAGGCTTCGATGTTGGTGACTCGAACCAGGAAATCTTCCGAGGCTATCAAGCCTGCTGAGATCGGGGCCCCTAGCCCCGAGGAAGGAACTTTAAAAGAAAAAAGGGATGAAGGCCCTGCATCACCTGACGTGGTAACTGCTTCCCAAACTTCTGGAAATGCTCCAGTGGGAGCGAGCTTAGAAGCTTGTTTGCCTGAGCAGAGCGCCTCGGGTGATCTCCCTGAGGTCGTGACAGTAGGTCATTCCTCGTCATTTTTGGACTTCTCCGAGAATGCCATTAAGGATGCTCTAAACGTAAAGACAGCCGAGCTAGGCAAAGTCCCGAGTGAAAATGACCCCTTCCAGGGTTGCTTTGCTGGGGTCGATGAGGCCGACCCAGCGGATGCGAGCTCAATCTTCGAGAAGGCTCAACGTCTTTGTTTTTTAGCGGTACTGCAATCTCTCCAATGCCATACTTTTCTTCTTTTGTCTAATCGATCATTCCTTTCCTTTCTGTAGGCCTTTGATAAACTGAAGACCGAATTGCGTCATTATGAAGCCAAGTTGCGTAGAGCTTTAAATGAGGAGAAAACCTTGGGCTTCTCCTTGACAAAAAGGGGAAAGAACTGAAGCATCTTCGATCAGAGTTGACCAAAGCTCGTGAATACGAGAATGAGTTAAAAGTAAGTATCCTCTGTTCTGCAAAAATATGAGCTACCTTTCCCATCTTCGGAGGCTAATACTTCAATGTCTCGGCTGCAGCAAAAGCTAGATATAATTGGGCAGCTTCGGGGCGAGGTAGATCAAGTTCGAGCCAAGTGCAATGAATGGAAGGCGAAGATGGACACCCTCGTTGTGGCTAAAAATGATGCATTGGCGAAGGTATCAGCCCTAGATGTTCAACTTCGGAATGCTCAAGGGAGAAACTTGGTTCAGGCTGGCAGAATAGCCGAGCTCGGGGCCGGTCTTGCGAAGGCCAAGGCCAAAGTTCTGGAAGTCCGGGACGAAGCCAGAGAAATACAAGCCAAGGCCAACAGGACGGTGGCCATCTATTTGAAGGATGCTACCGATGTTTAGATGGAGTTAAGGGGGGATTCCAACCTAGAGAAAAGAAGCAATGACTATGCCCAACGCCGATCCCGGAGGGAGACCCTCGAAGAGGTCCATGCTAAGGGTTTCGATCTTTACGAGGAGATAAAGCAAGCTAAGGCAGATATGGCTGATACCAAATTTGTCCTTTGCTCCGACGATGATGACGACGTCGAAGATGATGAAGAGGGGGAGGTTGCCGAAGAAACTACCCCCAGGGAAGAGATTGATCCCAAGGGAGTGACAAGTCTGGGGAAATTCCCCTCCGGTGTAGGTAGAATTTTTTCTTCTTTTGTAATTTTTTGCTTTATAGGATTCCTATGTAATATCTTTTTGTATATATAAAAAAGAAAGGAGTTTCCTTGATCGTTTACATTCAATTTTTCTTCAAAGTTTGCTTGATTTTTGATGCTATAATCTCTTAGCGATGATTCAAATTCGGGGTAGAGTAAACCCTCATGTTTTGTATTTTGATCAACGATCGGTAATAGGTTACCACTTAAGGTTCGATCTTCGAGCTAAGCTTTAGCTCGGGACTTTTGAGTCCGAGCTGGGTAAGGTCTCGAGCATGGTGTGCTTCGGCCTTTAAGCTCTTTAAATATTGGCCCTTAGGCTCTTTAGGTTGGCCCTTAGACTCTTTGAGGTTGGACCTTAGGTCTATTGGGTCGGACCTTGGGCTCTTTAGGTAGGGCCAATTCGGCCTCTAAAATGGCTATAAATTTTTCCCTCTTTCTGGCTAAAGACTTTGTGGAAATTTTGGTATGCCTTAGCATGTATTTTTTGTATTCATATTCATTCGATTTTTTCGAAAGTTTGATTGATTGGAACCTCGTTTGTAATTTGATATGCAACGCTAATCAAATACCTCTTGAGGTTTTTTTTGAAGGCTGATGTTATCGAAGCCTTTGCATTATTCGAGGGTTGATTTTATCGAAGCCCCTTATAATTTTCTTTTGTCGAGGGTAGCTTAATTTAACCGGTTTTTTCGAAGTATATGAAGGCCTTTTAGTTTTATGGAAGAAGTCGGACATCTCTAAGCCGCATTATTTCGGCCGTAGCCTTTTCATATGACCATAGTCTTTTATATAGATATAGCCTTTAGTCCCCGAGTGTGATGGCCTTAATATCGAGGGGATGCCTCTCTGAGGTCTTGTGAGCTCAAGTGTGCCTCTTGGAGGTCTTATAAGTTCGAGTGTGCCTATTTGAGGTATTATAAGTTTGAGTGTTCGATGACACGATATGTCGATTGTCAATGACAGTCCCCGAGTATTCGGGTGCATTCGGGGTTTTGGCCCTTGAGCCGTCAAAATGTGAAAATAGTAGACTTCTTTGAGGCACAAAGTGTTTCAATATAATAAGAATGCTTCATCAAATAATTGATACATGTGTACATGTTTTGCCGCTAGGGGCTCGACTATTCTACATGGACACGGTTCGTTTGACTGTTTGGCCCATTACAACATTCCCCTATCGAGGCCCTCCTTGGCATGAATTGCTTTCTTCGAGAATGCATCCTCCGAGGGTGATGCCCCCCAGTGTTGAAGTTGATTGAAAAGAAGCCTTGAATGCTTGTTGAATATTCCTTAGGTAGCATATAGGTATTGCCTCTTTAAAAACCTTGCCGGTAAGACCCATTTGGGATAAAACCTGATCTAAGGGAAAAAGAGTGCAACGTATTCTTTAAACCCAAGGTCTTCGAACTGAAAGGTGCCTCGATGTTTCCAATCGAACATCTGCAAGGAGTTACTTTAAATAAAAATGAAAAAGGGGAGAAGGTCATACCTAAGCAGTAATAGCATTTGAGCAACAATACATTCCAATTGTTTAGTAGTTGATCGCCTTCCATTGTACTAAGTTTGTAAGATCCTTTCCCTGCTACTCCGAGGACACGGTACGGTCCTTCCAATTGGGGCCTAGTTTCCCTTTGTTTGGGTCTCGAGTGTTGAGAGTGAAGTTCCTTAGGACTTAGTCCCCGACTCCAAAATATCAAAGGTTCGTCCTTCTGTTGTAATACCTTTCGATCCTTTCTTTTTGCTCGGCCATTAGAATTAATGCAACCTCACGCTTTCCATCTAGTAGTTCGAGAGAAGTGTTCATAGCTTTGTGATTTGAGTCCTCGGTGACATGCTAAAACCTGACGCTAGGTTCCCCGACTTTGACTGGGATCAATGCTTTGGACCCATATACCAAAGAAAATGGGGTCTCCCCCGTTCTCGACTTTGACGTTGTTCGATATGCCCATAGCACCTCGGGTAATACTTCTCTCCATTTTCCCTTTGCATCATCTAACCTTTTCTTTAAGTTTCGAATGATGGTTTTGTTTGTGGAATCGGCCTGATCATTTGCACTTGGGTTGTAAGGTTGTGATAGAATCCTTTTGATTTTATTTTTTCGAGGAATCAGGTCACTTTTCTACCGATGAATTGTTTCCATTGTCACATACTATTTCGGCAGGTATCCCGAATCGACATATGATATGGTCCCATATGAAGTCGATGTCTTCTTTTTCTCTTATCTTGTCCAAGGCCTGCGCTTCTACCCATTTTGAGAAGTAGTCTGTCGTAAAAAAAAAAAATTTAGCTTTACCTGGGGCCGTTGGTAGGGGCCGACGATGTCCATCCCCCATTTCATGAATGGCCACGGGGATAGGACCGAATGGAGTTGTTTACCGGGTTGATGGATCATCGGTGCAAATCTTTGGCATTTATCACACCTTCGAACAAACTCCTTGGTATCCTTTTCCATGCTATCCCAATAATACCCCGCTATGATCACCTTGCGAACCAAAGAGTCGGCACCAGAATGGTTTCCACAAGTGCCCTCGTAGATTTCTCTTAATACATAATCGGTGTCCCCGGGTCCCAAGCACACTGCCAGTGTTCCATCGAAGGTTCTTCTATACAACGTTCCATATTCATCGTGTGAGAATCGAACTGCTATGGCTCGAAGTGTTCTTGACTCTTTCGGGTCCGTAAGGAGCTTCCCATGCTTCAAGCAGTCGATGTACTTATTCCTCCAATCCGATGTTAAACTTGTTGAATTAATTTCTGCATGGCCTTCTTCGACCACCGACCTCGATAGTTGGACGACAGTCCCCGGGATGATATCATCTTCTTCCATCGATGACCCCAAGTTTGCGAGTGCATCGGCCTCGCTATTCTGTTCTCGAGGTACATGGTCCAGTGTACATTCCTTGAAGTGGTGCAATGTCACTTGAAGTTTGTCTAAGTACCTCTGCATTCGATCGTCTCGAACCTCAAAGCTCCCGTTTACTTGATTTACCACCAAAAGGAGTCACACTTTGCCTCGATGACCTCTTTTCCAAGGACCTTGGCTAGTTCGAGACCTGCAATCATGGCCTCATACTCGGCCTCATTGTTAGTCAATTTAGAAGTTTTGATAGATTGTCGAATGACACTGCCCTTAGGCGGTTTTAAAATGATGCCAAGTCCGGATCCTTTCACATTCGAGGCACCGTCTGTGAAGGGGGTCCATACCCCCGATGACGTACCCATTTTTATCAAGAGCTCCTTTCCTACTTCGGGTACGAGGGTAGGCGCAAAATCAGCCACGAAGACTGCCAAAATTTGAGACTTGATAGCCGTTCGAGGCTGATATTCGATATCATACCTCCAAGTTCGATGGCCTATTTGGCCAATTTTCCCGATAATTCGGGCATATGCAAGAAACTTCGAAGCGGGTACGTAGTCAATACACATATAGGATGGCATTGAAAATATGGTTTTAATTTCCTAGATACGCTAATTAATGCAAGAGCTAACTTTTCCAAATGTGGGTAACTGGTTTCAGCAACTCCTAGGGTCCGACTCACATAATAGACAGGAAATTGCGTACCTTGCTCTTCTCGAACCAACACGCCACTTACCGCCACCTCGGACACGGCTAAATACAAGATGAGTGTTTCATCCTCCTTCGACGTATGGGGCAGGGGTGGGCTCGAGAGATACAGTTTTAATTCTTTCAAGGCTTGTTGGTACACCGGAGTCCATGCGAAGTTGTTCTTCTTCTTGAGTAGGGAAAAGAAATTATGGCTCCGATCTGGTGACCTTAAGATAAAAGCCTAGGGCAGCTATCCGTCCAGTCAGCCGTTGTACGGCTTTCACATTGTTCACTACGGTGATTTTCTCGATGGCTTTTATTTTATCGGGGTTGATCTCGATACCCCTGTTTGACATAATGAAGCCCAAGAACTTGCCCGAGCGACTCCAAAAGCGCATTTCTCGGGGTTGAGCTTCATGTTGTACTTTCTTAGGATATAGAACGTTAACTGCAAATGGCTCAAATAGTCTCTACGTGCAGGGACTTAACTAGCATGTTATCAATATAAACTTCCATGGATTTTCCTATTTGATGTTCGATCATCTTATTAACTAGGAGTTGATATATGGATCCTGCATTTTTTAGCCCGAAAGGCATTACATTATAACAATACATACCATATTTCGTGATGAACAAAGTCTTTTCCTGGTCCTCCGGGTTCATTTGAATTTGGTTGTACCCGGAGTAGGCATCGAGAAAAGTAAGGATCTCGTGGCCGGCCATAGCATCAATCAAACGATCAATTTTGGGCGATGGGAAAGAATCTATAGGGCATGATTTGTTCAAATCTTTGTAGTCTACTGACATTCTAAGTTTATTCCCCTTTTTAGGGGCTACCAATACGTTAGCTAGCCATTCGGGGTATTTTACTTCTCTAATGGATCCTATCTTGAGAAGTTTGGTTACCTCTTCTTTGATGAATGCATGCTTTACCTCAGACTAAGGTCTCTTCTTTTGCTTCACCAGGTTAAATAGGGGATCGACACTTAGTCGATGTGTAGTTATCTCCGGTGGGATCCCTGTCATATCTAAGTGGGACCAGGCGAAGCAATCAATGTTATTGATAAGAAATTGAACGAGTTTTTTCCTGAGTTCGGGGGTTAACCCCATCCCCAGGTATGCCTTTCGTTTTGGAAGATGCTCGATCAATACGGCATGCTCGAGTTCTTTGACCGTGGACTTCGTCGCATCCGATTCCTTGGGGGCGACAAAGGCTTGGGCGATGAGGAAATCTTCTTCTTCGTCCTCGACCACCTATTCGCCAATCACCTGTCCCTCAGGCTCAACCGAGGGTATGGGTTGTGATTGCTATTTGGCCACCTATTTGTACTTTGACTTTTTCGATGTGGATGGTGTCGATACCGGTGCCAAGTCGTGTACTGCATACATCTCCTTTGATGCATGATGTTCTCCATATAATGTTTTCACGCCATCCTTTATTGGGAACTTTATCATTTGATGAAGGGTTGATGGCACCGCCCTCATGCTATGGATCCACGGTCTTCCAAGCAAAGCATTATACCTCATGTCACCTTCGATGACATGAAATTTAGTGCCTTTTATGGTTCTGGCCACACTGACTGGGAGGACAATTTCTCCTTTCGTTTTTTCACTCGCCATGTTGAAGCCATTCAAGACTCGAGATGCTGGTTTGATTTGATCGAGCAACCCGAGCTGCTCCACAACCCTTGACCTGATTATATTTGTCAAACTACCTAGATCCACGAGAACACGTTTAACTTGAACTTTATTTAAAGGATAGAAATTACTAGTGCATTGTTTTGAGGCTGAGATAAGGCCTCGATGTCTTCCTCGCTGAATATGAGGGTGTCCTCGGGCATGTAGTCCCGAGTCCGCTTCTCCCTCGACTCCACCGATGATCATGTGAATGACATGTTGAGGTTCTTCGAGTTCATTCTTCCCGTTTGCATCTCTTTCTCAGAAATGGTTCTTGGCCCGGTCGCTGAGAAATTCACGAAGATACCCCTCGTTGAACATTCGGGCTACCTCCTCTCTAAGATGCCTGCAATCCTCGATCCTATGCCCATGAGTACCGTGATACTTGCACATCATGTTGGGGTTCCTCTGAGAAGGATCGGTCTGTATAGGCTCTGGCCATCTAGTATCTCTAATTTTGCCGATGGCTGAGACGATACCCGAGGCATCGATGCTGAAGTTGTACTCCGACAATCTGGGTGCCTATGCCGGTCCCTAGTGCCTATCAAACCCGGTTTTGCTCACGAGTCCCCGGGAACTTTGACATCGATCTGCTCTTGGATCATTCCGAGGTATGTTACGCCTTGAAATGTTCCTTCGATCCTCGACATATGGCTGATATCTTTCCTTATTCGACCTTGACCCCCTGCCTGCATTTCCTGACTCCTTTGCTAGTAACCTGCTTGGATAAACTGAGCCCGAAGGGGCTCCCAACTGATCATCCTCGACCCTAATTTTTTATTGGTACCTGTTATGCACATCCGCGCAAGTCACGGCAGGATACTCGATCAAGTTATGCTTCAGCTGCTTCGAAGCTATCGAACTTCGTTCATTTAGCCCCTGAGTGAAGGCTTATATGGCCAAGTCATCGGAGACCGGTGGTAACACTATTCGTTCTGACAGGAAGCGGGAGACAAATTCCCTCAGCATCTCGTTCCCCTTTACTTTATTTTGAATACATCGGACTTCCTTGTTGCGACTTTTATGGCACCGGCATGTGCCTTTACGAATGAGTCTGCCAACATGGCAAACGAATCAATAGAGTTCGGGGGTAAGTTATGGTACCAAATCATGGCACCCTTAGACGGAGTTTCCCCAAACATTTTTAGCAAAACAAACTCAATCTCATCGTCTTCCAAATCGTTTCCTTTTACACCACAAGTATATGTGGTGATGTGCTCATTGGGATCAGCGGTCCCGTTGTATTTTGGGATGTCTGGCATCCGAAACTTCTTCGAGATGGGCTTCGGAGCTGCACTCTGGGGGAATGGTTTTTGCACGAACTTCTTTGAGTCCAATCCTTTCAAAATCGGAGGTGCTCCCGGTATTTGGTCGACCCTCGAGTTGTATGTTTCCACCTTTTTGACATTGTCCTCAATCCTTTTTTCTCCTGACTCGATCCTCTTCGTGAGTTCCTCGAGCATTCTCATGACGGTGGGGTCAGTTCCCCAGCCATTGTTGCTTGATCTCTCTAGGGTTGGCTCAACACGATGAGCGATTTCTGGCCCAGCCACGCTCGGAGTCTTTTGCTGACTCTATAACTGGGCGATAGCAACTTGTTGTGCTTGCAACATCTCAAAAATCACTTGTAGACTAACTTCTCTTTCTCCTTGAGCTTGTGTCCTTTGAGCGTCAGGTTGATCCCCTCCGCATACACTTCCTTTGACATTAGTGTCCAAATCGACGTTCACGGCAATATGTGAACCAACATCGACGGGGTTTGGCGCTGGTGCTACCCCAGGGTTTAGCGGTGGCACACCCGTCCCAGAAGTTGTTGCATTGTTTTCTCCATGGGATCTGAGACCGTCGTTTCCATGCACGGGAGTATTTGCTGAGCTAGACATATCTTAACCTGAAATCAAAGAATCTTTGACAAGAAAAAGTTTGAAGAATAACGTGTGTTATCATAAAACTAGCACTAAAATAATCACTATTATCTTTAGCCCCACGGTGGGCGCCAAACTATTTACTCGAAAAATGTGAGTAACAATTAAAGGTGATTTGTGGTTTTAAAGATATGTGATTTATTCCAATACTAGTGAATATACAAGTTATATTAAGTTTAAGTAAGAAGAATTGATGAACCAAACCAGTGTTGTTAGACCAACGGGGACCTCGAGCTCGACTATCTCGGGAGCCTCGAGGTAAGTTAAGAGCAAATAAAGTATGAACAATAAAGTAAAAACAATAAAGCTGAAGAACAATTGTGGAGCACAGTAAACGAGAAAAGCACAGTAGAATGTTCTATTGCAGTGAATGAGATATCCTGAACAAAGGATTGGGGTCCCCGTTAGATAGGAGGGGAAAACCCTAATATGGTACATTCCCAATTATGGTAAAGAATTCTATTGGTACAGCTGTATAACAACCTAGTACGGACTCGTACTATTTCGTACAAATCTTATCCCATAATTTATGCCCTGATCCACGTATCTTTGAGAAAATCCCGCTCTTTCTTGAGTGTCATCCAAATTGTACTGCCGCGGGATAGATCATGACGGGTCTCCAATTTGCTCCCTCGAGGTATGCATTTTCCAGTCAGATCTGGTCTTTACTTCGTGCTGCCCGAGCTCGAGCCCGGGGTACCGTTAAGTCCTCGAAATCGAGCTCTCCGATTTCGACCGTATACACCTAGAATTGTTTTTATCTTCCGCTGCGTGTCACGAACACCTATTTACATTCCTACATCTAGTTCAAAACAACATTCACTTTATATTTGGGGCTTTATATGGAAAATTAGCTCCTCTAAACTCACCCCTGTTTGTACACAAGATGGTAATAATAATAACAAAATAAGAACAGTAACAGCAGTCGAAGCAACAAGAATCGGTTGAGTATTACACATTTGGTGTTTTAAATGATGACTGTCTTATTTGATTCTTTAAAGTCAGAAAATCAATATATTCTCAGAACTTAATTAGATTAGCCACCAGAAAATAGCATAAGACCTTCTGTTAGATTGTAGGTAGTGGACTACGAATATTAATGAGCTACTGATGACAAATAAAGCGCAGTCACATACTTAATTCAAATAATCAATACTGGGACAAAATTAATATAATAATTTATAACTAGTGGATAGTGATGCTGAAATAGATACCACTTGAAAAGGCTTATACTACTCTTCCTGTAGATGAAAGGTAGGTCGTTCGTATAAAGACAAATTATCTCCACTAGATGTAATATTGTACTATTTTCACATACCATATTTAATCTCATAAAGAAAAAATGTAAACACTATTCATTATATGGACAAGAGAAACTCTGGTAAATCCGCCTAACTAGAACATTGACCAGGTAAAACTTTTTAAAACTTAAGCTAATCATTAATTATCATTATTATTAGTTGTGCGCTAGTTGTTCTTCTAATTCTACAGAGCTTTCTTTTGCCTTACCTTTCAATTGAAAGAGAGTTTAAAAATTTGGGGAGAATCTCTTATAGTCAAACAATTTTATTGCATTGAGGTAATCATTTTTGTCACATTCGACACACCAGAGTTCTTTTTCTTGAGAGAAAAAATAGAAGTGATCGACAGAAAAGAGTCCAAACAAATAGTCCAAAAGATTATTTAAGGCAACAAGAATATGTTGACAAAGTCAGGTATATATGCAGAAAACAATAATCAATTATTAATTTCTCGGTTTCGTCTGATTTGTAGTTCTTGTTAAATAATTCTGCATTTTCCATTCTTTTCACCAAACAAATAAAAATATAAACAAAATATTTCCTACAGCCAAAGCCAACGAGAAAACCATGAAATGCAACGCACATTGGATTAGCCTAGTAGATGAAAGCTTTGTAATCGCAGAGCCTCACTGCTCTCTGCGCTCTATCCTTCTAAAATGGCAAGTGGGACTATAAAGAAAAAATCTCGCAGACTCGAATTTGAAGTGTAACTTACAGGTTTGCAAAATAATGAGAAGATTATATGTTAGAAACTCAGTATTACCATATTGAACTAACTTGACCAAAGGAAAAGGCAATAACAACAACAACAACAACAAATTCATTGAAATCCCACAAGTAGGAACTGAGTAGGGTAGTATGTATGCAAACCTTTCTACACTTCATTTAATGAAGTAATCGGTTAAAATTAAGAGAAATCTTCCCTTTCCGGGACCCGGTGGAAGTGGACTAACTATATCCATCCCCCATTTCATGAATGGCCACAGAAGCAGTACCGAATGCGAAAGTTCTGTCGGCTGGTGTACCAATTGTGCATAGCGTTGGCATTTATCGCATTTTTGCACCAAAGTCTTTGCGTCTTGTTCCATCTGAGGCCAATAATGCCCTGCTCTAACTACCTTTAGTACAAACGAATCCACACAGGAATGGTTCCCGCAAATACCTTCATGGACTTCTCCAATCATTTAATCCGCTTCCGAGGCTCCTAAACATCGGGCCAATGGACCTTGGCATGATCTCCTATACAATTGCCCTTCCATAAGGCAGTAACGATCCGCTTTGGTTCATAGTTCCCGGGATGCCTTAAGGTCTTCGGGCAACTTGCCATGCCGAAGATACTCGATGAACTCATTCCTCCAATCCCAGACTAGGTTGGTTGTATTTACTTCACAATAGACGTCCACATCCTGCACCGAATGCATAAGTTGAACAACATTATCGGAGTCAGATCCTTTCATTTATATGGACGACCCCAAATTGGCCACTGCATCTGCTTCTACGTTCTCTTCTCTCGGGATGTGTTTGAGCGACCACTCCTTGAATCGTGCAAGCAAAGTTTGAACTTTAATCACATATTGTTGCATGCGTTCCTCCTTTGCGTCGAAAATTTCGTACACTTAGTTCACTACTAGCTGGGAATCACATTTAATTTCTATGACCTCGGAGCCAACTCTCTGGGCCAGTTCGAGTCTTGCAACCAAAGCCTTATGCTCGGCTTCATTGTTAGTTAACGGAATAGTATTAATGGCCTGCCTCAAGCATTTCCCCGAGGGCGTGATTAGGACAGCCCCCAAGTGAATTTAGAGAAAATCGATAGTGATGAGAAGATGAACGAACCCTAGGATATGTCGGTGCAGAGAGAGAGTTCAGAGAAAAATGTGATATATGTTCTTACCAAAATCTGTACAACTAATACAATTGGGTCTCTCATATGTACATAATACAATTGGGCCCCTCACTTAATGGGCCGAAATAAGAATAACATAATTACAGATGGGCTCGCCCATCTTGACTACTTAACACTACTAACTTCAGCTCCAACACCCCCCCCCCCCCC